>NC_060196.1:28543673-28743673 GCF_021184085.1 Oncorhynchus gorbuscha
ATGCACTGCATGGGACCCCTTCCGCGTTGTCTGCAACAGGAATGAGAAGTTTAATACTTGCTGGAAGGGAAAAGGTTGGATGAGGTCACTCAAAAACATACAGAGATCTTTGCATGACAAATGTCAAACTTGATAATGCTTTACGGAAATCTAAACAAAACCAAAACAAAGTGTGATCGACTGATGAAGAAAATGGAGAGACAAGATTCCCCAAAAACAAAACAGCAAATGAAGGGAAAGTCAAAGAACTTTAAAAGCATTTTATTGTTTCAAAATGCCATCATTGCAGAGCTAAAGCAAAAGTATTAAAAAATGCACAGTGCTAAGGACAAACAACTGGCTTCAACAATGCTCAGAGGCAACATCCTGGGAAAGTGTGGCCTGGTCAAAGCCACAAACAGATCATTTGGATTTTCAGCAAATGAAAACAGGCCAAACAAGGAAAAAGCAGCGTAGCAGAATTAGCACAGCCACAGAAGAGAAAATCACTAGATTCTGTGAACGTGATTTCAACAGTAGAGCAACAACAGGGGAAAAGGGCACACTAACGAGGAACAAGAAGACAAAGCTGAAGAGAGAGAGAGAGAGAGAGAGAAACAAAGAGGGAAACATGGAGAAATCCACTGTACATATGACAGTAAAAGAAAAGGTGCGTGGCACACTGCAAATTCTACTGGAGGACTTCTCCAAAGGATCGGAAGAGAATTTGTGAAACCACGTGTACAACGTTAAACACCAATTCTCCAAACAGAGAGAATGTAAAGAGAATCTGGGGAAAGGGGAGTTCATAGTACATTTTGAGACTTTGGTGATTCTCACGAGCAGGTCACCATCTACACTTTGTATTGGATATACCACAAATTAAACGGTTTCACTTTGCTCACTGAGCTCTTCTATGACACCTCTTCTATCCGGGCCCATCTCTCAAAAACAACCCAGTATAGGTCTTAAAATTATTTATACTATCTCTCCACCCTTCCCTTTGAAATGGGCTTCCAGAGAGTCACATAGAATGTCCTAGAAGCTGGACATAGAAAAGGCCCAGCTGATGGGTTAGGAACAGCTGTGAAACGAAGAGCAGTTGGAATTGTGGCACAAGGCAAGGCCCTCCCAAATGGAAGAACTGTTTTTGAGGAACTGTCAAAAGATCAGTCAGCTATCAAGCTCTTATATATCTCAGAGGAGGAGATAGAGACCATCGAGGCCCTCCTACCGGATCACCTGGAGACGATCCGTGAGACAATGAATGGTACACCAGGTAATAGTTCAGGGTTATTTTGTGTCAAATCTCACATTTGTTAAACAAACATATTATCACTCCACTATGTGTCACTAGACTATGCTATCATTATATATTTCGAATGTGCATAGCTTTGAGAATTTCCTGCATTTCCAGATGGTCACCGACAGTTCTCCAGAGAATACTCAGTTGCTTCTGTTCCTTTCCACATCACTGCAGCGGTTTCAGCCCAAAGACCGTGACTCTGGTTGGAAAAACAGAGGCAGACCAAGATGGAAAATCCAACACATCTCACAACGCCTTCCAGCCCGTTGAAGATCTAAGTGAAGCATTGATCGGAAAGTGGTGTGTGGTGGAATATGATCAGGACGTTTACCCTGGCATCGTGCAAGTCGTTCACGCAGAGAGTGTTGCTCTCGTGATAAACCAAGAGTCGCGTTGGCCCCAATCGTTTTTTTTTGGCCGATGAGAGACAACATTATATGGTACAGACCACAGCATTTGCTTGGACTTCTCTCTGATCCTCATCCAGTGACCAAAAGGCACATGGAGCTGGATGCCTTGGTCTGGCAGGAAGTTCTCTTTCTAAGCCTTAGGTACCCTTGGAAACTCACTATACAATGCATACAAAGCAGGACATATAGATACTGTTTATGTAAATATATGTAAATCATACATTAAATACAATATGTACAGCTATCAGCTTTAACTCTTCCCTCAATATATACAGTTGAAGTCGGAAGTTTACATACACTTAGGTTGGAGTCATTAAAACTTGTTTTTCAACCACTCCACACATTTCTTGTTAACAAATTATAGTTTTGGCAACTCAGTTAGGACATCTACTTGTGCATGACACAAGTTATTTTTCCAACAATAGTTTACAGACAGATTATTTTACTTATAATTCACTGTTTTAAAATTCCAGTGGGTCAGAAGTTTACATACGCTAAGATGATAGCTCTGAAAATTCCAGAAAATGATGTCATAGCTTTAGAAGCTTCTGATAGGCTAATTGACATAATTGGAGTCAATTGGAGGTGTACCTGTGGATGTATTTCAAGGCCTACCTTCAAACTCAGTGCTTGACATTATGGGAAAATCAAAAGCAATCAGCCTAGACCTCAGAAAAAAAATTGTAGACCTCCACAAGTCTGGTTCATCCTTGGGAGAAATTTCCAAACGCCTGAAGGTACCACTTTCATCTGTACAAACAATAGTATGCTAGTATAAACACCATGGGACCACACACCGGTCATACCTCTCAGGAAGGAGACGCGTTCTGTCTCCTAGAGATGAACGTTATTTGGTGCGAAATGTGCAAAATCAATCCCAGAACAATAGCAAAGGACCTTATGAAGATGCTGGAGGAAACAGGTACAAAAGTATCTATATCGACAGTAAAACGAGTCCTATATCGACATAACCTGAAAGGCCGCTCAGCAAGGAAGAAGCCACTGCTCCAAAATCGCCATAAAAAAGCCAGACTACGGTTTGCAACTGCACATGGGGACAAAGATTGTATGTTTTGGAGAAATGTCCTCTGCTCTGATGAAACAAAAATAGAACTGTTTGGCCATAATGACCATTGTTATGTTTGGAAGAAAAATGGGGAGGCTTGCAAGCCCGAAGAACATCATCCAAACCCGTGAAGCACAGGGATGGCAGCATCATGTTGTGCGGGTGCATTGCTGCAGGAGGGACTGGTGCACTACACAAAATAGATGGCATCATGAGGCAAGAAAAGTATGTGGATATATTGAAGCAACATCTCAAGACATCAGTCAGGAAGTTAAAGCTTGATTGCAATTGGCTCTTCCAAATGGACAATGACCCCAAGCATACTTCCAAAGTTGTGGCAAAATGGCTTAAGGACAACAAAGTCAAGGTATTGGAGTGGCCATCACAAAATCCTGACCTTGATCCCATAGAAAATTTGTGGGCAGAACTGAAAAAGCATGTGTGAGCAAGGAGGCCTACAAACCTGACGTAGTTACACCAGCTCTGTCAGGAGGAATGGTTCAAAATTCACCCAACTTATTGTGGGAAGCTTGTGGATTGCTACCCAAAACGTTTGTGTCATGTTTTGTCATTTATTATCATGTCTTGTCCCTGTGCTTCCCATTCTATTCGTTTCCCTCTGCTGGTCTTATTAGGTTCTTTCCCTCTTTCTATCCCTCTCTCTCCCCCTCCCTCTCTCACTCTCTCGCTCTCTCTTCTCTCTATCGTTCCGTTCCTGCTCCCAGCTGTTCCTATTCCCCTAATCATCATTTAGTCTTCCCACACCTGTTCCCGATCCTTTTCCCTGATTAGAGTCCCTATTTCTCTCCTTGTTTCCCGTACCTGCCCTGTCGGATCCTCATCTATAATTCACCGTGCTGTGTCTATGTTTTGCCCTGTCGTGTCGTGTTTCCCTCAGATGCTGCGTGGTGAGCAGGTGTCTGAGTCTGCTAGGTTCAAGTGCCTTCCCGAGGCAACCTGCAGTTCTCGATCAAGTCTCCAGTCTGTTCTCGTCTTTACGTGTAGTATTATGCTTTTTGTTTTGTAAAGTTTATTCTGGATTAAATACTCTGTTTTCGCCAAGTCGCTTTTGGGTCCTCATTCACCTGCATGACAGAAGGATCCGACCGAGGAATGGACCCAGCGACTACAGACGCTCGTAACACTGCCGTCGAGATCCAAGGAGCCATGCTCGGCAGACACGAGCAGGAATTGTCTGCTGCTCGCCATGCCGTGGAGAGCCTGGCCGCTCAGGTTTCCGACCTCTCTGGACAGTTCCAGAGTCTTCGTCTCGTGCCACCTGTTACTTCCTGGCCTGCCGAGCCTCCAGAACCTAGGGTTAATAACCCACCTTGCTACTCCGGGCAGCCCACTGAGTGCCGCTCCTTTCTCACCCAGTGTGAGATTGTGTTCTCTCTCCAACCCAACACATACTCTAGAGAGAGAGCTCGGGTTGCTTACGTCATTTCACTCCTTACTGGCCGGGCCCGAGAGTGGGGCACAGCTATCTGGGAGGCAAGGGCTGATTGTTCTAACAATTACCAGAACTTTAAAGAGGAGATGATTCGGGTTTTTGACCGTTCAGTTTTTGGTGGGGAGGCTTCTAGGGTCCTGGCTTCCCTATGCCAAGGTGATCGATCCATAACGGATTACTCTATAGAGTTTCGTACTCTTGCTGCCTCTAGTGACTGGAACGAGCCGGCGCTGCTCGCTCGTTTTCTGGAGGGACTCCACACAGTGGTCAAAGATGAGATTCTCTCTCGGGAGGTTCCTTCCAGTGTGGACTCTTTGATTGCTCTCGCCATCCGCATAGAACGACGGGTAGATCTTCGTCACCAGGCTCGTGGAAGAGAGCTCGCATCAACGGTGTTTCCCTGCTCCGCATCGCAACCATCTCCCTCCTCTGGCTCTGAGACTGAGCCCATGCAGCTGGGAGGGATTCGCATCTCGACTAAGGAGAGGGAACGGAGGATCACCAACCGCCTGTGCCTCTATTGCGGATTTGATGGACATTTTGTTAATTCATGTCCAGTAAGAGGCCAGAGCCCATCAGTAAGCGGAGGGCTACTGGTGAGCGCTACTACTCAGGTCTCTTCATCTAGATCTTGTACTACTATGTCGGTCCATCTACGCTGGACCGGTTCGGGTGCTACATGCAGTGCCTTGATTGACTCTGGGGCTGAGGGTTGTTTCATGGACGAAGCATGGGTTCGGAAACATAACATTCCTTTCAGACAGTTAGACAAGCCTACGCCCATGTTTGCCTTAGATGGTAGTCATCTTCCCAGTATCAGATTTGAGACACTACCTTTAACTCTCACAGTATCTGGTAACCACAGTGAGACTATTTCTTTTTGATTTTTCGTTCACCTTTCACACCTGTTGTTTTGGGTCATCCCTGGCTAGTATGTCATAATCCTTCTATTAATTGGTCTTGTAATTCTATCCTATCCTGGAACGTATCTTGTCATGTGAAGTGCTTAATGTCTGCCATCCCTCCCATTTCTTCTGTCCCCACTTCTCAGGAGGAACCTGGCGATTTGACAGGAGTGCCGGAGGAATATCATGATCTGCGCACGGTCTTCAGTCGGTCCCGAGCCAACTCCCTTCCTCCTCACCGGTCGTATGATTGTAGTATTGATCTCCTTCCGGGGACCACTCCTCCTCGGGGTAGACTATACTCTCTGTCGGCTCCCGAACGTAAGGCTCTCGAGGATTATTTATCTGTGTCTCTTGACGCCGGTACCATAGTGCCTTCTTCCTCTCCGGCCGGGGCGGGGTTCTTTTTTGTTAAGAAGAAGGACGGTACTCTGCGCCCCTGCGTGGATTATCGAGGGCTGAATGACATAACGGTTAAGAATCGTTATCCGCTTCCCCTTATGTCATCAGCCTTCGAGATTCTGCAGGGAGCCAGGTGCTTTACTAAGTTGGACCTTCGTAATGCTTACCATCTCGTGCGCATCAGAGAGGGGGACGAGTGGAAAACGGCGTTTAACACTCCGTTAGGGCATTTTGAGTACCGGGTTCTGCCGTTTGGTCTCGCCAATGCGCCAGCTGTTTTTCAGGCATTAGTTAATGATGTTCTGAGAGACATGCTGAACATCTTTGTTTTTGTCTATCTTGACGATATCCTGATTTTTTCACCGTCACTCGAGATTCATGTTCAGCACGTTCGACGTGTTCTACAGCGCCTTTTAGAGAATTGTCTCTACGTAAAGGCTGAGAAGTGCTCTTTTCATGTCTCCTCCGTTACTTTTCTCGGTTCCGTTATTTCCGCTGAAGGCATTCAGATGGATTCCGCTAAGGTCCAAGCTGTCAGTGATTGGCCCGTTCCAAGGTCACGTGTCGAGTTGCAGCGCTTTTTAGGTTTTGCTAATTTCTATCGGCGTTTCATTTGTAATTTCGGTCAAGTTGCTGCCCCTCTCACAGCTCTTACTTCTGTCAAGACGTGTTTTAAGTGGTCCGGTTCCGCCCAGGGAGCTTTTGATCTTCTAAAAGAACGTTTTACGTCCGCTCCTATCCTCGTTACTCCTGACGTCACTAGACAATTCATTGTCGAGGTTGACGCTTCAGAGGTAGGCGTGGGAGCCATTCTATCCCAGCGCTTCCAGTCTGACGATAAGGTTCATCCTTGCGCTTATTTTTCTCATCGCCTGTCGCCATCTGAGCGCAACTATGATGTGGGTAACCGTGAACTGCTCGCCATCCGCTTAGCCCTAGGCGAATGGCGACAGTGGTTGGAGGGGGCGACCGTTCCTTTTGTCGTTTGGACAGACCATAAGAACCTTGAGTACATCCGTTCTGCCAAACGACTTAATGCCCGTCAAGCTCGTTGGGCGTTGTTTTTCGCTCGTTTCGAGTTTGTGATTTCTTACCGTCCGGGTAGCAAGAACACCAAGCCTGATGCCTTATCCCGTCTGTTTAGTTCTTCTGTGGCTTCTACTGATCCCGAGGGGATTCTTCCTTATGGGCGTGTTGTCGGGTTGACAGTCTGGGGAATTGAAAGACAGGTTAAGCAAGCACTCACGCACACTGCGTCGCCGCGCGCTTGTCCTAGTAACCTCCTTTTCGTTCCTGTTTCCACTCGTCTGGCTGTTCTTCAGTGGGCTCACTCTGCCAAGTTAGCTGGTCATCCCGGTGTTCGAGGCACTCTTGCGTCTATTCGCCAGCGCTTTTGGTGGCCGACTCAGGAGTGTGACACGCGCCGTTTCGTGGCTGCTTGTTCGGACTGCGCGCAGACTAAGTCGGGTAACTCTCCTCCTGCCGGTCGTCTCAGACCGCTCCCCATTCCTTCTCGACCATGGTCTCACATCGCCCTAGACTTCATTACCGGTCTGCCTTTGTCTGCGGGGAAGACTGTGAGAGCCGCCAATAAACGCAGGATTAAGAGTCCAAGGTATTGTTGCGGCCAGAGAGTGTGGCTTTCCACTCGCAACCTTCCTCTTACGACAGCTTCTCGTAAGTTGACTCCGCGGTTCATTGGTCCGTTCCGTGTCTCCCAGGTCGTCAATCCTGTCGCTGTGCGACTGCTTCTTCCGCGACATCTTCGTCGCGTCCATCCTGTCTTCCATGTCTCCTGTGTTAAGCCCTTTCTTCGCACCCCCGTTCGTCTTCCCTCCCCCTCCCGTCCTTGTCGAGAGCGCACCTATTTACAAGGTACATAAGATCATGGACATGCGTTCTCGGGGACGGGGTCACCAATACTTAGTGGATTGGGAGGGTTACGGTCCTGAGGAGAGGAGTTGGGTTCCGTCTCGGGACGTGCTGGACCGTTCACTCATTGATGATTTCCTCCGTTGCCGCCAGGATTCCTCCTCGAGTGCGCCAGGAGGCGCTCGGTGAGTGGGGGGTACTGTCATGTTTTGTCATTTATTATCATGTCTTGTCCCTGTGCTTCCCATTCTATTCGTTTCCCTCTGCTGGTCTTATTAGGTTCTTTCCCTCTTTCTATCCCTCTCTCTCCCCCTCCCTCTCTCACTCTCTCGCTCTCTCTTCTCTCTATCGTTCCGTTCCTGCTCCCAGCTGTTCCTATTCCCCTAATCATCATTTAGTCTTCCCACACCTGTTCCCGATCCTTTTCCCTGATTAGAGTCCCTATTTCTCTCCTTGTTTCCCGTACCTGCCCTGTCGGATCCTCATCTATAATTCACCGTGCTGTGTCTATGTTTTGCCCTGTCGTGTCGTGTTTCCCTCAGATGCTGCGTGGTGAGCAGGTGTCTGAGTCTGCTAGGTTCAAGTGCCTTCCCGAGGCAACCTGCAGTTCTCGATCAAGTCTCCAGTCTGTTCTCGTCTTTACGTGTAGTATTATGCTTTTTGTTTTGTAAAGTTTATTCTGGATTAAATACTCTGTTTTCGCCAAGTCGCTTTTGGGTCCTCATTCACCTGCATGACAGTTTGACCCAAGTTAAACAATTTAAAGGCAACGCTACTAAATACTAATTGAGTGCATGTAGACTTCAGACCCACTGGGAATGTGATGAAAGAAATTAAAGCTGTAATAAATCATTCTTTATACTATTATTCTGACATTTCACATTCTTAAAATAACGTTGTGATCCTAACTGACCTAAAACAGGGAATTTTTACTTGGATTAAATGTCAGGAATTGTGAAAAACTGAGTTTAAATGTATTTGGCTAAGGTGTATGTAAACTTCAACTGTAGGTGCTAGAAGTTATAGTTGTTTCATCTACAGTAAGTGTAGTCAATGACAAAACGTTGTTCTCGTGTTGAAAAGGTGCTCGTTCCAGTGTTTTGGAATCTTACTTTGTCTTATATTAATTGAATGTTTAACAATGGTTGTTGTTCAAAATGTTTGCAATAAAGTATTGTTCTCAGAATTGTTTTTTTTACATAAATGTCCTTTCCACCCCAACTTTTCATTTCCACCCCACCTTGTCATATCCATCACAACCCATATTTCTGAGGTAAATTAGTATATTATGTATAATTTATATTGATTGATTTGTTTTAGATAGGGAAATCATATGGTTGTTATCATAATCTCACAAAAATGTTGGGTGGAAATATCTTATTTTTCATGATAAAAAAATGTTTTCAGCTGTCACCAAGACAGGTACAACCTGTAATTTAAATTGATTTTAATTTAGATTTCATGTAATGGACATACACAAAATAGTTAAAATTGATGAAGTGAAATGAAAAAAAAAAACTTGTTTCAAAAAATTCTAAAACATAAATACCTGAAAAGTGGTGCGTGCATATGTATTCACCCCCTTTGCTATGAAGCCCCTAAATAAGATCTGGTGCAACCAATTAACTTCAGAAATCACATTATTAGTTAAATAAAGTCCACCTGTGTACGATCTAAGTGTCACATGAACTGAGCAGAGTTGGGTTATAAAAAAATATCAGAAACTTTGAACATCCCAATGAGCACCTTTAAATCCATCATTAAAAAATGTAAAGAATATGGCACCTTAAACAAACCTGCCAAGAGAGGGCCGCCCACCAAAACTCACAGACCAGGCAAGGAGCTGACCTGAAGGAGCTGCAAAGCTCCACAGCGGAGATTGGAGTATCTTTCCATAGGACCACTGTAAGCCGTACACTCCACAGTGCTGGGCTTTACGGAAGAGTGGCCAGAAAAAAAGCCATTGCTTAAAGAAGAAAATAAGCAAACATGTTTGGTGTTTGCCAAAAGGCATGTGGCAGACTTCCAAATTATATGGAAGACGGTACTCTGGGCAGATGAGACTAAAATTGAGCTTTTTGGCCATCAAGGAAAATGCTATGCCTGGTGCAAACCCAACACCTCAACACCATCCCCACAGTGAAGCATGGTGGTGGCAGCATCATGCTGTGTGGATGTTTTTCATCGGCAGGGACTTAGAAACTGGTCAGAATTGAAGGAATGATGTATGGCGCTAAATACTGGGAAATTCTTGAGGGAAACCTGTTTCAGTCTTCCAGAGATTTGAGACTGGGACAGATGTTCACCTTCCAGCAGGACAATGACCCTAAGCATACTGCTAAAGCAACACTCAAGTGGTTTAAGGGGAAACATTTAAATGTCTTGGAATGGCCTAGTCAAAGCCCAGACCTCAATCCAATAGAGAATATGTGGCATGTCTTAGATTGCTGTACATCAGCGGAACCTATCCAATTTAAAGGAGCTGGAGCAATTTTGCCTTGAAGAATGGAAAAATTGCAGTGGCTAGATGTGCCAAGCTTATAGAGACATGCCCCAAGAGACTTGCAGCTGTAATTGCTGCGATCTACAAAGTATTGACTTTGGGGGGTGAATAGTTGTGCACGCTGAAGTTTTCCGTTTTTTTGTCTTATTGCTTGTTTGTTTCCCCAATAAAAAATATTTAGCATCTTCAAAGTGGTGGGCATGTTGTGTAAATCAAATGATTCAAACCCCCCAAAAAATCAATTTTAATTCCAGGTTGTAAGGCAACAAAATAGGAAAAATGCCAAGGGGGGTGAATAATTTTGTAAGCCACTGTATATAAGACATGTGTTATAGATACAGCGGTTATCAGATATTGTTTCTAGACAAATCAAAGACAATCAAAATACTTGTAAAATGGTGTTTGAATAATTTTACATTTCTGAAAAATGCAGGACCAAAGTGCCTGAAGATTCAGAATCACCCACACATGGATTTTGTATTATAGATATGTGATAGTAGAGTAGTGGCCTGAGGGAACACACTTCATGTGTTGGGAAAAGTGTTATGAAATGTAATGTCATGAAATATTTTAAATAGTATGTAACTGCCTTAATGTTGCTGGACGCCAGGAAGTCAATGGGGATCCTAAATAAATAAACACAACAAATAAAGTATTCAAACTGGTTGTAAGTTCTATAAATGGCCCTATAATTACACTGTACTCATTTACTTAAAATTCCAGGAATATAAAACTCTCCGGGCCACACGCTCTGAACTAATTATTTCTAATTGCTTTACCTCACATATGTGATGAGCAGCTGTTAAGTGTCTAGTAATATGGGAGTCACTTTGATATTGTTCTTTCAACCTTTCTTATACCAAAACATGTAGTCGTTTGTCCCTTTATTCCCTTTTGTCACCCTTGTGGATTCAGTATGAATGATGTCAGTATATGGAAACTAATCTGACAAAATGTCCTTAAAAAAACATTTTTACTTTAATATAAGCAATAAGCAATCTCAATTGTGTGTAAAATGCATAATTCAACTAAATACATGCATTTAATAATGCATTTGGCAATGGTCATGCAATTGGTTGGGTTATGCAGAAATTCAGAAACAACATGAGCACACAGCCATGTATGCTTTCCAAATACATGGCTCTGCACACTCTAACACGCGCGCGCACACACTCACGGTTGGTTGGACTTCTTAGCCTGTGACACTACCCGGAAATAGAATACAGACCGGAAGCTACCATTTTAACTCGAAGAACATTAGCAGCCGTAGGCATAGTCCATAGACGGGGACATCTAAAATTGACACGGGGCGGAAAATATTTGACCGAAGAAAAATAATGAAAATACGACAAACACTCAAGAAAGGGATAATTTTGGTAAATTCGAAGAGTTAACGATTCAAGCATCGAAACTACCGCTTCAAACAAGGGACATATGTGAATTAGTAGGCCAACCCAGCGGAAATAGTTTTTGTTAACGAGTCGAAAACAGCCCTCCTGGGCCGATGGAGAGGCAGGCCTTTGAAAATATTTGCCCCTGGATGAAGAAAAATGGCTATCTGACATAAATAAGTTTTCACGGCATACCCCGCGCCATTTTTATCCTATGTTTTTTTTATTTTACCGTTTTGACAGGCGATTTTAATGGTAATTATAAGGTTAGCTAGCTAAAAAAAAGACCGCTATCAAGCTATATGTTAGCTTGGTAGCTAGGTTAGCTTAGCATCGGCTACCTATGCAACCAGGTTTTCAAACGACATTTACATTTATTAGCTAACAACGAAATGATTGTAAGACTCCTTTATTCAGATCCAATTTAATTTGTATTGCTGCTTTGGTTGACAACTATACTCAACCACCTATAAAAACAAAGTAATGTTAGCCTGCTAACGTTAGTTAGCTAATGACGAATGCCGCGCTGCTAATTTTGGAATTTTGCCACCACCTGCAATTTTGGTGGGTTTTCAAGTTAGTCTAGCTAACTTATTCACCCACCAGAAGATCAATGGAAGCAGACCCATTCGTTTCTACTTGTAAACACGTTTTGGTCTTCAATCAAGCAGAAAGTGCTACACCAGTCTCCAGCCCATATACATCCCACCAAACCTGTTGGTAAGATGTTTTAAAATTAGTTTATTGTTAAATGGTACGTTATAACCTTGTAGTTAGGCAAGGTCTTCACAGACCAGCAGGACATACTGGGAACGTCACTGGGAAACCTTTTAGCACAGTAGTAGTCTTTTGTAAGTTATATAAAAACACATTCTTTGTTATGGTTGCAAATATCTCAACAGTAGGCTATTGGCACCCATCAGGTACAGGTCTAGACATGGCCATGTTGGCTATCATCCATAGTTTTGTCGATGTATTTTACATAATGATGCACAGCATG
Organism: Oncorhynchus gorbuscha; assembly: GCF_021184085.1. NCBI lineage: Eukaryota > Metazoa > Chordata > Actinopteri > Salmoniformes > Salmonidae > Oncorhynchus > Oncorhynchus gorbuscha. The sequence continues at coordinate 28,555,961 of NC_060196.1, forward strand.
TTATCATAAAAATGAAACACTGTGCATGCCAATCAGTTTGCCAATTTGTCACATATTTATATTCTGGATTCTCATATGCTCTAATATATCCACTTTGATTGTAATTCCTTGATTTTATATATATTTTTTATTTGTATTACATTTGCGAAACATTCTACTTCACTGTTGGAGCTAGTAACATAAGCATTTCGTTACACCTGCTATAACACCAGCAAATATGTGTACATGTCCAATAAACTTTGAATTGATTTTACCGAGGCCCAGGCTACATTCTATTTAGGCCTATTTGATTGCCTTCTTGGTACTTTAGACTAATGGCTTCAAGTTCATGGTATATAATTTCATAACTAGCTACATGCATTTAATTTGCATTGCCCCGTAGGCTTCAATCAGCAAATTGTGCATTACATCAAAGAGTGGGCCCCTGAAAAAAGCAAAGGATGGAGAAAACAGAACATGCGTCCCATGTAAATACCTTTACTGGTAGTACTTAGGTCTAGCCTCATCTCATAGAAATTAACTATAGTGCTCAAGGACTCATTCAACGAGAGCAACGCAATTAATCATTTGGACTTGATTTGGCGTAAATGGCCTAAATCATTTGTTTACAAAGTTTCATGACAACAAAAAATAATCTATGGAGTAGGCTACTTGTTTGTTTATTATAACATAAGACAATTGTACCAAACTCCACAAGGTTATATGGGTCATCTATTTATTTGCTTGGCTATTATAATACCTTCCTTGTTTGGTAACAATAGGTTGGGTGACCTTATCGCCCTACAAGAAATGTAATTGGAAAGTTGCCCACAAGACAGAACTGTTTTTGTGTGTCTATTGTTATGGGGAAGGACACAGTGATTTCACTGTAGTTCTCTAGCAGAAGTTTCACCCTGGGGGTCCTGTATTATTTACCTTAAAAGACTGAAGGTTGGGTGTAGCCCAGGGCCACGTTCAGTTGCAAAACGTTCTTGAATGTTGCAGATAGAAATTCCATGAATAGATTCCTTATTTCACATGTCTGTTCTACATAGCATATTTATATCTGAATGTTACGTTACGTCCTGCTGAATGTGGTGCTGGTGTTACCATTTTGAAATGTAGCCTATAATTAGTCTAGGTGAGGTGGTTGTGTAGCTGTGGCAGGCCTCCCATGTCTCTAACCAAGTCAGAAAAGTCACCTGGAAAAAATAAAGGTGAAAGATTATTTAAACCACACCAGTGTTTTTTATTTGACCTTTATTTAACTAGGCAAGTCAGTTAAGAACAAGTTCTTATTTTCAATGACTGCCTAGGAACAGTGGGTTAACTGCCTTGTTCGGGGGCAGAACGACTCATTTTTTAAAACTTGTCAGCTCTGATTTTTATCTTGCACCATTTTGGTTACTAGTCCAAAGCTCTAACCACTAGGCTACCTGCCGCCCACGCTTCCACCGAATATATTTATAGGCGGTTTTGCCCGTACACATCTGCACAGCTCAACTCGACTAATAAAGGACTTGTTGGTTAATTGAAATAGTGCTGAGCTAGAACAAAGTTGTGGTCCCCTAGGACCAGGATTGCACACAATTAACACACTGAATTCACGTCTCTCCTGTTTTTAAAGCAAACCTGAGGTGCATGTGGAAGTATGATTGGCTGAACTAACAGCTGAGTTGTTCCATATGATTTCAATAACTTTTTTTACTGAACCCCTTTTGATTTGAATGAAATCTTCCATGTTTTCCCATGGTGGAAGTGGTCAGAAAGTGACATTTTGGATCTGAATATTTTGGCATTTGAAAATAGGAGAGACATGAATTCAGCGTGTAACCAAAAAGGGTGCAAGATCGAATCCCCGAGCTGACAAGGTAAAAATTGAGATTGCTCAATTTTGACCCAATTTGCAAAGCCCACCCTACCATGAGACTGGTTGAGTTTGATATAATTTGAAAGCTTACTAACAGGGTTATTCAAATCTTTTATGATTTGTTGAAATACATTTTAAAAAAATAAAACATTACATTTTGACATCAATTATCGAAAAACATGTAAACTCCGATTTTGTTCATATACACTGTGTGTAAAAAACATTAAGAACACCTGCTCTTTCCATGACATAGATGTACAAGGTGAATGCTATGATCCCTTATTGTTAAATCCACTTCAATCAGTCTAGATGAAGGGGATGAGACGGGTTAACCCTCTAGGTTCTAAACTAACATGGAATTGTTTTAAGATGACCATACTGAGGATAATTTAGCCACCTTTTACCGCAGATGCAGAATGGCGATATCGACGGATGCGGGGGAGATTACCAACGGGATATAAAACTCTAATATCTTATGTTTCACCGAGTCGTGGCTGAATGACGACATGGATAACATACAGCTGGCGGGTTTGAATCTTTTTCGGCAAGGATAGCACAGCGGCCTCAGGTAAGACAAGGGGTGGCGGTCTATGTGTATTTGTGAACAACAGCTGGTGCATGAGGTAGAGTATCTCATGATAAGCTGTAGACCACACTATTTACCAAGATAATTTTCATCTGTCTTTTTCGTAGCTGTCTATATACCACCACAAACCGATGCTGGCATTAAGACCTCACTCAATGAGCTATATACGGCCTTAAGCAAACAGGAAAACGCTCATCCAGAGGCGCCGCTCCTAGCGGCCTGGGACTTTAATGCAGGGAAACTGAAATCCGTTTGACCTAATTTCTACTAGCATGTTAAATGTGCAACCAGAGGGGAAAAAACTCTAGGTCACCTTTACTCCACACACAGAGATTAGTTCAAAGCTTGCCCCCCATTTGGCAAATCTGGCCACAATTCTATACTCCTGATTCCTGCTTAAAAGCAAAAACTAAAGCAGGAAGCACCAGTGACTCGGTCAATAAGAAAGTGACCAGATGAAGCAGATGCTAAGCTACAGGACTATTTTGCTAGCACAGACTGGAATATGTTCCGGGATTCTCCTGAGTGCTTTGACGACGTTGTGACCGTACGTACATAACCATTAGCCACTGAAAATTATTTAGCAGAAAATAGTAATGTACAGTGAGTTTATAGAGTTAGAAAGTAGCTTTCTTACGTCAACTAATGGTTGTCTTTAGTCAGAGAGCCATGAGCAAACGAGTGGAGACTCGTTGCTAGGCTACTCAGACTGCAGGGAGCTGTGGGAGACAGAGTAGCAGCACTAAGTAGCTACCAAAAAAGTTTCCCAGCATTTATCTTCTGTTCTATTGGTTTTCATATCAATGTTGTTCCTAGTTGTTGCATATTTACAGTTGACCTCTTTCTACGTTTCTAATGGAGGTTTTCATTTCAGTCACATTAAACGGCTTGCGTCAGGAGCGGCTTTTAGAACAGCGTTTTCCCGCAAATTGCTTTTTGGCAAATTATGTATTACATTGTCTGCTTCATCACAGTAGTTTCATGTTAAATAATGAGACCACATGCTTGCTATTTATTGTTGCATGTTTTTTAAGCTCTTAACCTGTGACATTCGGGATGGTAGCGTCCCACCTCAACAACAGCCAGGGTAAGTGCAGGGCGACAAATTCAAAACAACAGAAATCTCATTAAAATTCCTCAAGTATTTTCCACAATTTTAAAGATAAACTTCTCGTTAATCCAGCCATTTGTCCGATTTCAAAAAGGCTTTACGGCGAAAGCGCCACAAACGATTGTTAGGTTAGAGCCAAATCATTGAAAAACACAGCCATTTTTCCAGCCAAAGAGGAGTCAAAAAAGCAGAAATACAGATAAAATTCATCACTAACCTTTGATGATCTTCATCAGATGACACTCATAGGACTTCATGTTTCACAATACATGTATGTTTTATTCGATAAAATTCATATTTATATTTAAAAAATCGGAGTTTACATTGGCACGTTACGCTCAGTAGTTCCAATACAACCCGTGATTTTGCAGATAGCCACATCAATTTACAGAAATACTCATCATAAATTTTGATGAAAATACACGTGTTATACATGGAACTTTAGACAAACTTCTCCTTAATGCAACCGCTGTGTCAGATTTCAAAAAAGCTTTACCGAAAAAGCACACCATATAATATTCTGAGTACAGTGCTCAGACAACAAAACAGCCAAACAGATATCTGCCATGTTGTGCAGTCAACAGAAGTCAGAATTAGCGTTATAAATATTCACTTACCTTTGATGATCTTCATCAGAATGCACTCCCAGGAATCCCAGTTCCACAATAAATGTTTGATTTATTCAATAGAGTCCCACATATATGTCCAAATACCTAATTTTTGTTGGCGCGTTTAGTACCCTATCCAAGTCCATGCGAAAGTTCAGACGAAATGTTAAAAGAAACATGTCAAACGAAGTATAGAATCAATCTTTAGGATGTTTTTATCATAAATCTTCAATAATGTTCCAACTGGACAATTCCTTTGTAGAAATGCAATGGAACGCAAGCTAACTCGCACGTGAACGTGCGTCACAAGCTTATTGCACTCTGCCAGACACCTGGCACAAACAGCCCTTATGAGCCCCCACTTCACAGTAGAAGCATCAAACAAGGTTCTAAAGACTGACATCTAGTGGAAGCCGTAGGAAGTGCAATATGACCCCATAGACACTGTTTTTGAAAGGGAATGAGTTAAAAAACTTACAAACCTCAGATTTCCCACTCCCTGGTTGGATTTGTTCTAAGTTTTTTGCCTGCCATATGATTTCTGTTATACTCACAGACATCATTCAAACCGTTTTATAAACTTCAGAGTGTTTTCTATCCAAATATACTAATAATATGCATATATTAGCAACTGGGCCTGAGTAGCAGGCAGTTTACTCTGGGCACCTTATTCATCCAAGCTACTCAATACTGCCCCCCAGTCCCAAAGAAGTTAATGAAAAATATCTGTTCATTTTACCCATGCATAATATTTTCTCTTGATCAGGTCATTTTACTGTTTGGAACAAATTTAACCGTTTGTTAACCTGTTCTTGGGGGTTGGTTAGTCGGCAGCAAAATTGACTGAAACTTGTATCCCTGCTCCAAATCTCTCTGCCCAATAATGGCTAGTTTTCAGTTTTCCCTCCCCACTCACACCAATTGGTGTTTGTTAAGAAGCTGTTTTTGTTTCTTTTTGGTCCTTTTAATTGAAAACAATCACAGGAAGGTACTTCATTGTTACCTAGAAATTATTTTGTTTTGAGATTAAAAGGTTGCATTGGACCTTTTTTAAACTGTCAATCTTCCATTGGAAACCTATTGAAATTATATAGATAATATATTTCCATTCAAGTTGACATTCGACAGTGGGTGGACCAGCTGCTATCTTACTGGTAGTAATTGGAAGTTAGCTTCAATTCAATTGAAATGTCAATGGTGTACCAGATAAATTGCAGGTGTCTGAAGGGATAGGTCCATTCTATGAATTCTATTTCTATGATTGAAATGATACCCACCCTGCATTCGAGTATGCTGTCTCAACCGATGACTGGCACAACACAAATGCTTCCAATGTAAAATAAGGTCTAAGGTAGGGCTGGGTGATATACCGTATTTTACAATATACCGGTATTGATGCACAGACCGTTTTTTTTTTTTCTTTACCTTCTATAATGGTATTTGAATGTAATAATGTTTATGTGATGCGGCATGTGTAGTGTAGGACTGGCCAATATATATCAAATTCATTTTTGTTTTTATGAAAGTTTATGTCCGCATGTTGTCTTTTTGGTCTCGTCTTGTTCTTTCCTGTGCTCCTTCCCATTTATATCAGGGAGTTGTATATAATGAGGAGATGCTCACTTCTCCACCCTAACAATGGGAGTCATTGTCCCAAATGTGAGAAGGCAGGCGACAAGCTTAGGTTCAAGATAAGCGCATAGAAATGCATTGGGCTTTTTTAATTATTTTTTTTACAGATTTTGGCGAGAGGGAAACCTCATGCTTTTCCTCTTTCTCCAAAGATGAGAGATCACTTCTTTCTCTTTCTCTTTACAACTTAAGTATAACAAAATGTAGAACAGCATTAACAAAAATCTCTTTGTTGCATTTTATGGCAACTAGTGAAAGTAGTATTTGTACTGTAAAAGTGCCCACTATTATATTCTAACTATAGAATTAGAATACTAATTATATTTCCATGATTCTAACAGTTCACCCAAGTGTTTTCCTCTAAATTGCAATTGCAACATTTGGTTAAAAATAAGGCCCATATTGTTTGCCCATATCGTGCAGCACTACGTGGAAATGATCTCAAATGAGTGCAGGAAAAGCAGAAATGTATGATAATGCTGAGAAATAATTTTTAGTTGAATTGAAGAGTATGAAACAATGCAGAAAGACCCAATGAAATCGCCTAGAATGTTTGTGTTGCCACCCTAGGGCCACACTACTCATAAAGCAAGTTTATAACTTTTATTATTCAAAAACGTGAAACAAAAATATATTTTAGCCATATCACCCAGCCCTAGTTTAAGGTTGGGTTGTAAACATTAAACCATTTAAATGAAAATTAGGATCTTAAAGTTAAGATAGATACATAACTGAAAATGTTTTGTTTGTTTTTGCGTAGATGCAGAAAGAACAACAATATAGTGGGTCAATTTCCGCATCAACTAAGGCTCAACCTCTTAAAGCGAACCCGTGCTCATGCACAGATACTACGAGATTGAAGTGTTGCGTCTAGCTCATCTCAATATCCTAGCCTATTCATTGATGTTAGGCCCTGCGTTGCTGAAGTTGTGAGACATTGCATGCCAAGAAATTGTGATATACAGGATTCCATTGTGAGATACAGCTTTTGATTGCCATCTGATAGGCCTAGTGCACGGTTCTGTGTGTCTGGCGGCTGACCTCCCTATACTGTCTCCCTCCGTCCCTCTCTAGATCACGGAAAATTGTGAGCGTTTGTGTTCTTGGAGGTACGGCAACTAGTCAGTCTCCTGCGTTCCAAAAATAGTCTTCACACTCGACGTGCAAGGTTTCGAGGAAACAATTATTTTGGAGTCGACTCTCCACTACGTCATTGTTGTTAACAGTTGGAAAAATGACAGAGAAAGGTAAGTGACCGCAGCGAAGTCTTGTGTGGCAATACTTTGAGAAAATAAATGAGAAAGAAAATCTAACTTGAGTTGAGGTACAGTAATGGTAGTACAGGTGCAATGCTTTAAAAATAAAATTCCACCAAACCACTCATTTGCATAACACTAATATGTGAGAATAATGTTTGGGGGTGAACAAATGTTTCATTTTGTTTATAAGGTTGGTAGCAACATGTGGAAATCTGTTGCTGCTCAAATCAACTACAAAACCCGCAATGCTGTCTGTGGGCTGGCTGGCTAGGTAGCTAGCTAGCAAATGTAGCTACACACAATAATACCAAAGTCAATATCAGCCTGTGAAGAAGAGAGCTGTAAAATCACCTAAACAAACTGCACTAACTATCGATTTACCAGTCTACAATCTCACCATGTTCAACCTGCAGATCGATGCAGTCTGACATTCACAACGGCACCATGCAATTCACCCTGGACTGAAGAGGCAGACAAATGGGAGAAATGTGTTAAACCCTTTTGTTAAATTACACATTTCTCTAGGTATTTAAATCATGGAAATATGATCAATGGCTCAGAAGACAATCTGACATGTTTCTCAGATCTAAAAGTTGTATTCCTGTTTAACTTCCAGTGTGGTGAGAGCGGCTTTATCTTAACCTCTTGGTCATACCTGGCACGCAGGCGTCCCATCTAGAGCTCTGGAAATGCAAATGCACTACGCTAAATGCTAATAGTATTAGTTAAAACTCAAACGTTCATTAAAATACACATGCAGGGTATTGAATTAAAGCTACACTCGTTGTGAATCCAGGCAACAAGTCAGATTTTTAAAATGCTTTTCGGCGAAAGCATGAGAAGCTATTATCTGATAGCATGTAACACCCCAAAAGACCCGCAGGGGACGTAAACAAAATAATTAGCATAGTCGTCGCTACACAAACCGCACAAATAAAATATAAAACATTCATTACCTTTGACCATCTTCTTTGTTGGCACTCCTAGATGTCCCATAATAACTATTGGGTCTTTTTTTCCGATTAAATCGGTCCATATATAGCCTAGATATCGATCTATGAAGACTGTGTGATAAACGGAAAAAAATAGCGTTTCATAACGTAACGTCATTTTTTAAAATCAAAAAAGTTGACGATAAACTTTCACAAAACATTTCGAAATACTTTTGTAATGCAACTTTAGGTATTAGTACACGTTAATTAGCGATAAAATTCATCAGGAGGCGATGTCAATTCTATAGGTGTCTGTTTCGAAAAAATGTCTTGGGGAGAGCTCGACCAAAACATCCGGTCGGAGACCGGAGGGAATCGATTCCCTTGATTCGGTTAGACCAAGAATCAATTGCGAATCAAATGACAAGACTCTAGACAACGTGTGGAAGCTGTAGGCACTGCAACCTCAGCCTCATTTAATTCGATTCACTTTTTAACAATTCCTTGAAGTCGCGGATGGATATTTATTTCCATTTTCAGTGATCAGATATTCCTGCACTTTTCGATGAAACGCACGTTCTGTTATAGTCACAGCCGTTATTTAACCAGTTTTATAAACGTCTGAGTGTTTTCTATCCACACATACTAATCATATGCATATACTATATTCCTGGCCTGAGTAGCAGGGCGCTGAAATGTTGCGCGATTTTTAACAGAATGTTCGGAAAAGGTAGAGGGTCGACTTAACAGGTTAAGGCTACGTCATACCAACTGAATTTCTACCTGCTTGAATGGCAATATCTCAGATACACATTAAAACATGAATTGACCCAGAGAATCAGGAAATTGCTCAGAGATGCACAAAAACAATATAACATTCAAAATGGTTGTACCTTTACTTTAACTCTCTGAAAGGGATGCACGGTGAGACCCAAACCGTTGCTGGCAGCACAGCTGCATTGTAAATTCACATGGAATTTTGTGAATAGTCTTCTCTTTTAAAAAAATGGGAAACCGTAAACTTAAAACATTTTACGTTTACATGTTAAGAAAAATTGTCCGTTTGTCACATTCCTTATCCAGGGTACATTTGTGAAAATGAGAATCTGGGTTTAGTTATATATATTTTTTTTTACGTAAAAAATATAGTTTGACAACTAGTGATGACATCGCATGGTAGGGTGGGGTATGCAAAGTGGGTAAACTTCGAGCATCTGATTTGGCATTCAGGTCCAAAAAGTCACTTTCTGACCACTTCCACCATGGGCAAACTTGTATGAAGATTTTGTTAAAAGCGGTGCAGTTTGAAAGTGATTGAAATTATATGGAACGACCCAACTTTAATTTCTACTTGACCAATTAGTCCGAGTGCAATTGGGGTCTAACCTATTCTGTTTGACATAATGCAAGCCAAATCGCATTGAAAAAACTTGCTGCACGCCCTTGATCACTACTGAAGCAAGAAAACACTTATTTCAATATAAAATGCAGAGGTGAAATGGTTTAAAATCCAGATTTTATGGTCTGCATTTTGAAAGTGCAGATTTCTAAAAGCTAATGCGACCCCTGCTTCTGCCATGGCCAAACATGTTTAGAAATGTTTGTTCAAGTCAAGAGGTGCGGTCAAAAAGTGATTGAAATCAAGTGGAACGACTCTTGGGTTAATAAGCAAGTTTGGTTTTCAGGCCAGAGTCCTTTTTTTTTCTCTCTTTCAAGTAAGTTACTGATTCTGAATTCTGACCTGGAAATGTGGGTCCTTTTGTGTTTCAATAACTATTTTTGTTAAATAATTGTCCATCCTTAGTAATTGCATGAGGCTATGTTACAGAATGCACCGTTAACAGAGTTGATGGCTGCATCAGTCTAGGCAATACAATTATTGTAAATAATCACAATTTTAAAGGCACAAACGCTTGTTTATGTTTTGACAAATCTTAAGTTAGACAATGAACATCTCCTGAGTTGGGTCTAGTGGTAAGTGGTTATGTATGCCTATACTGGGAGCTTGAAATAATTTGATATGATGCTTTGTCAATTCTCAGGATCAAATCAAATTTTATTGGTCACATACACATGATTAGCCAATGCGAGTGTAGTGAAATGCTTGTGCTTCTAGTTCTGACAGTGCAGTAATATCTAACAGTTTTCCCAACAACTACCTAATACACACATCTAAAGGGAGGAATAAGAATATGTACATATAAATATATGGATGAGCGGCATAGGCATGGTGCAATAGATGGTATAAGGTACAGTATATACATATGAGGTGAGTAATGTAAGATATGTAAACATTATTAAAGTGGCCTTGTTTAAAAGGACTAGTGATCCATTTATTAAAGTGGCCAGTGATATGAGTATCTATGTAGGCAGCAGCCTCTCTGAGTTAGTTATTGCTGTTTAGCAGTCTGATGGCCTTGAGATAGAAGCTGTTTTTCAGTTTCTCGGTTCCAGCTTTGAAGCACCTGTACTGACCTCGCCTTCTGGATGGTAGCGGTTTGAACAGGCAGTGGCTCGGGTCGTTGTTGTCCTTCATGATCTTTTTGGCCATCTTGTGACATTGGGTGCTGGAGGTGTTGGAGGGCAGGTAGTTTGCCCCCGGTGATGCGTTGTGCAGACCGCACCACCCTCTGGAGAGCCTTGCGGTTGAGGGCGGTGCCGTTGCCGAACCAGGCGGTGATACAGACTGACAGAATGATCTCGATTGTACATTGATTGTAAAAGTTTTTGGGGGGGTTTTAGGTGACAAGCCACATTTCTTCAGCCTCTTGAGGTTGGAGGCGCTGTTGCTCCTTCTTCACCGCACTGTCTGTGTGGGTGGACCATTTCAGTTTGTCTGTGATGTGTACGCCGAGAAACTTAACTTTCCACCTCCACTACTGTCCCTTCGATGTGGATGGGTGGTGCTCCCTCTGCTGTTTCCTGAAGTCCACGATCTGTGCCTTTGTTTAGTTGATGTTGAGAGAGATGTTGTTTTCCTGACACCACACTCCAAGTGACCTCACATCCTCCCTGTAGGCTGTCTCATTGTTGTTGGTAATCAAGCCTACTACTATTGTGTCATCTGCAAACTTGATTATTGAGTTGGAGGCGTGCATGGCCACGCATTCATGGGTGAACAGGGAGTACAGGAGGGGGCTGAGCACACACCCTTATGGGGCCCCAGTGTTGAGGGTCAGCGAAGTGATCGGCCCGTCAAAGTCCAGGACCCAATTGCACAGTGCGGGGTTGAGACCCAGGGCCTCCAGCTTAATGATGACCTTGTAGCCTTACTATGGTGTTGAATGCTGAGCTGTATTCAATGAACAGCATTCTTACATAGGTATTCCTCTTGTCCAGATGGGATAGGGCAGTGTGATGGCAATTGCATCGTCTGTGGACCTGTTGATGCGGTATGCAAACTGAAGTGGGTCTAAGGTGGCAGGTAGGGTGGAGGTGATATGATCCTTGACTAGTCTCTCAAAGCGCTTCATGATGACAGAAGTGACTACTACAGGACGGTAGTCATTTAGTTATCTTTGCCGCCTTGGGTACAATGGTGGCCATCTTGAAGCATGTGGGGACAGCGGACTGGGATAGGGAGCGATTGAATATGTCTGTAAACACACCAGCCAGCTGGTCTGCGCATGCTCTGAGGACGCAGCTAGGGATGCCGTCTGTGCCAGTAACCTTGCGAGGGTTAACATGTTTAAATGTCTTACGTCGGCCACAGAGAAGGAGAGGAGTGGGGGCTGCAGTACTTGTTAGCGGGCCACGATGGTGTCACTGTATTATCCTCAAAGCGGGCAGAGAAGGTGATTTAGTTTGTCTGGAAGCGAGGCGTCGGTTTCTGTAACGTGGCTGGTTTTCTTTTTGTAGTCTGTGATTTCCTGTAGATCCTGCCACATACGTCTCGTGTCGGAGCCGTTGAATTTCCGACTCTACTTTGTCCCGAGGCGCAATCAAGCTCTAGGCCTATTTAACCAAGAGACTTAACCAATGTTTCTGTTTTTCCCCAGTCTTCAAGAGTGTGGCATCAACGGGCAGACAAAGCAGTGGAACGCCTGTTCATCCTCCTCCACCCCAGCTGGATGCTGACAGCTTCACATTTTTTGTGAAAAACAAGACTACCACTGTACAAGAAGGACTCTACAAACACTACATAGACTGCATACTATTTATACGTTGTATTTCAAATTAGGAACCACATTTATTTAAAAGGACCTTTACCTGCTCTTCTTGGTTTAAAGTGCAAGCACTAGGCATTCATCTGTATAAGAGGGGATAAGGGATTGATTGGTAGAGGTGAGAGTCATTCTAAGTTGTTCAAGAAGCATTACTTCCAGTAGCTGTGGCTATTGATGATTATTGGTGCGATATTGTTGTACTTCAACAGTAGGGTGAGTGACCCAGGAAAAACCTCCCATTAGTGAGTGGGAGATGTTCCAGTTCAGTAAGTACCCCTTGGACATTCTAGATATGCTAAGTGGACACCAAGCCCACCAGTTTAAAGGCCTTGGATTGGAAAGACAGTTGCAGCACCAACAGCAAGTACAACTTCAGCATCAGCAGCAGCTTCAGCAGCAGCACCAACAGCAGGGGGAGTCGTCAGGGGCTCTTCTCTCTGGGCTTGGTCTGGGGTCTCTTCAGGGGTCTAGAAGTAATGCTTTTGCTGATTCTTCATCGATATTTGCCAAAATGAGTGCCCCACCTCCACCAATATCACACCAGAGCCAGTCCTCATCCTCGCATAGTTCACGGAAATCCAGTAAGATGAGTAGTAGTGGGAGTTCTGCTGCAGGATACCCACAATTCTTACGTCCGTTTCACCCTGCAGAAGCAGCGCTAGCCCAAGAGCAGCTACACTCGGGAATGGGACGTTTTGACTTTGGTGGGAGTAGCAGTGGAGGGTCTGGTGTTATTGGAGGAGTGGTTACATCGGCTCCCCCACCGCCACCTTTACACCCTGGCCTCTCTGTTCCCCAAGCCTCACCTGGACCATCCTCCTCGCCCTCCCCGTCATCTTCATCGTCCACCAGTAACAACCCTGGCAGTGCAGTGTCCTCCCTAGGGCAACCACTCGTTGGGCAGTCTGATCCACGTAGCTTACATCAGCAGTTCAGTTGCATGCTTGCCGCCAATCAGTACTTTCTTTCTGGGGTCCCGACTAACAGCAGTCTGGAGCAGTTTCTGGTTCAACAAGGGGGTCATAACCATCTTGGCCTGGGTTTGGGCCAAGGAGCTAGTGACTCAAACTCAGCCCTTGCCCCACCTCCAGCTCTTCACTCCTCTCACAGTCATAGTCACTCCACTCCCCAACCTCAACAGCAGCAGCAACCATTGGCACCCCATGCTTTGTCTCACCCTCACAGCCATACCCACCCACACCATCCTCTTCACCCAACACCTCAGCCGTCGTCTCTGGGTGGTTTTGATTTCCAAGGTATTCCAGTTCTCTCCTCCAATCAGTTGGCTTCGTTGATGCAACAAGAAGCTAGTGGTATGCCTCTCCCTCTACCACTCCATTTATCACTTTCGAAAGATGAAGGGAAAGGAGACAGTGGATCTGGGTCTGGTGGAAGTGGTGGTAGCAGGAGAAAGAAGGCTATGGCTGGCTACCTTCCTCAGAGAAAAGCAGATGGCACTAGTCACAGCAGTAGCAGTGGTAGTAACTGCCACAGCAGCTCCACTGAACACAGTCAAAATACAATCATTCAACCGGGCCTTGTAGGAGGAGCCATAACCAGCCTTGGTAATAACCATTCATCAGTCCTCTCTTCATCAACACAGTCTTCCGCAACTGTCTCCTCCTCTTCCTCCTCAGCCCCTTCCTCATCCACAGCATCGGTGCTGGTAGCTAATGATTCACAGCTACCTAAACCTGCAAATCCCATGGCCTCCATGCCTTGTCAACCTGACCCTGAAGCCATCTACCACTGTGGTGAATGTGGAAAGACCTTCAGTCATCTTACAAGCCTTCGAAGACATCTCCGTAGTCATGGTTTGACTTCTGAAGATGCCAAGCCAGACACTTCAAGCGAAGACAAAACGTTCTGTTGCACCGAATGTGGAAAGGGATTCAAGAAAAGAGGGCACCTCCTCCAGCATGGTGTTATCCATTCAGGGGCTCGTCCATTTGCATGTGGTGTCTGTCAACGGTCTTTCAACCGCCGTGAGTCCCTCACTAGGCATGAGAAGATCCATGATGATAAGCCTTTCCGATGCCCTGCTTGTGGTCGCTGCTTCCGAGAGAGCACCTCTTTGCTAAATCATGCTGCGTCTGGCACCTGTGGAAAGCCTGGAAGGAATTCCCGGCCCAGACCAAGCGGTAGTGGTGAAAATCAAAGCTCATCAAGTGCAAGTAGCAGCAAAACTGAAATGGTGGCTGGAGGCAGTGGTACAGGTGATTACCAACGAGATGGAGCGAGCAAATATGGCACAGATTATTCAAGGAACCGGCCATCCTACCAACCATCCTACAGTGTGAATGACTACCGACGACAGCAGGCTAACCAATCTTGTTATTCTGGAGAGAGCTCCCATAGCAGTGAGATGTCAAGCCAGACACTTAGAAAAGCACCCTTGGCTCCTACCTTACACCCACACCCTCAAAGTCAACAACAACAACACCATCTCCATCAACAGCAGCCTCACCTTCCTCTTTCATCTCTATTGGATGACTCTGAGGATGAGGTCACTAGCAGTGCCATGTCTGCAATTGCAGCAGCTGCCGCTGCCTCCTGCGACATTAGTACTGGCGAGAGTCGAGGAGAGGAGCGAAGAGACATCATTGGAGGTTTGCTTGGAGGACTTGGCTTTGGGAATATGGGAGTCTCACCAGGTGGTCCATCATCTACATCTGAAATCGACAAGACCTACAGAGCAGGTAGTGGCTCTACCATGCCTTTAACCCATCCAAGCCAGCAGATGATGAATGCTAAACCGAAAAAGCCCCGCAAGCCTCGGCAGAAGAGAGAACCAGGACCTGATGGAATCATAGTTAGACAAAGAAGAAGTCGTGGAGAGGGAGAACGGCCATATTCATGTGGAGTATGTGGTAAAGGGTTCAGGAGACGTGAGACCCTACGTCGGCATGACCGTGTTCACACAGGTGAAAAGCCACACCGGTGTGATGTTTGTGGGAAAGAGTTCCGGGAGTACTTCCATCTTACTAAACATTCCACTGTGCATTCTGGGCAGAAGAACTACAAATGTGACCTATGTGGTAAAGAGTTTGCTTATGCTCAGAGCTTGGTGAGACATGGAAAATTACACACAAAAGGAGAATTGGATGGTACACCAGGAGGGAAAATTGCTAAGGGCCATGGAGGGGTTAATAATATAGATGGAAATCAAGCAAACTCTCAATCTTATTATCCATACCCTCAAGATAAGTCTCAGGGGTCCAGCTCGTCCACTCAGCCCTCTCAGAAGCTCTATACATGCACAACATGCTGGAAATCCTTCTGCCATCAGTTCCACCTAACAGCCCATCAACAAACTGTCCATGGTGGTGGAATAAGAGGTGAAAAGAATTTCTGCTGTGAGGTATGCGGGAAGGCTTTTGCCTATTCTAACAGCTTGTCCAGGCACAGGCAATCGCAGCATGGATTGGGCCGCACTGGTTCGGCAAACCCACCAGCTGGTGGAACCCAACATCCTTCCCAAGCAGCTGAGTACATCCCTCTTTTTGAATCAGGCCACCCCTCAACTTATCCGTCTGGCTCCTACATGCCAAACCAATCCACCCACAGTCAACACCGCCCTTTTCAGTTCCAGTCCCAAGAAGGATGGGTTGGTGGCAAGAGAAAAAGAGAGAAAAAAAGGAGGGTTGAATATCAAAGTATAATGAGAGGGGGGCAACTAGTAGGGGTTGCCTTGAATAAGGCCACGAGCAGGAGACTCAAACTGATGAAGCGGAAAAAAGGAATAATGCATGAGAAGCTTAAGCAAAAGAAACTGCTCGCCCAGCTCCTGAGAATGAGAGGAGGGTATAGAGTTAAACAATGGTGCGGAGGTGTGGTTAAGGTCAGTGGGCTGTCATCTATGGAAGTCCCCATAAAACGTTTTCCATGCCAGTACTGCCCCAGCACCACATTCGCCAGTCAGGCCAAACTTTTGATCCATCGTTGTGTGAGGCACCCTTCAAGAAATAACGGCCACCGGGCCCGTCTGAAGTGCTCGGTCTGCGGAAAGCGTTCTCGGACGTTACGGAAAGCCCTCATTCATCGTGGACGTCACCTTTCCCAAGGGCGGTTCTCATGTCCCAAATGCCGCTCCCGCTTCTGGAATGGATCTCTCCTAGAGAGGCACAGGGTTGCTTGCCGGGGTCAATCTCTCTTAGGCAGTGGAAGCTGGGGCTTGAACGTGAACCCAAGAGAGGTTGTTGAGAAGACAGCGGAAGAAGCGGTTCAGGAGGGCCAGCCTGGGAGAACAACAGTGGTGACTGAATACAGCCACTAATTATTTTATAGTCTAGGATTTTTAAACTAAAAAGCAAGCAAGAACTAGCAAGTTTTAAAGATGTGGGCAACAGGCTTAGTAGAAATAACATATATCCCATTCATACAATCCTTACTATAGCAGAGATGTTTGTAAGATAACATGGACTTTTTAAAGGTCAACATCAATGCACCATCCATCTGTCTTTGCTTCCCCAAAGCGGAGAGAGGATTCTAGATCATGTGAGTGTTTCAGTAGCATCTCTTTTCTTCTAAAATGCATTCAACCACAGTATCATTTTTGTTAGCTGTGTTTGGTCTGGGATTATGAATGCATACTAGTAAGAGTGAAGTACCAAAAGTACTGATATTTTATGTTTTCTGTCATTATTCACAGTTAAACAGTAATAGTATTTGTCTTTTGTTCTGTACTATGTGTTTTTCTTTTGTTCCCTGTAGAGATTTTTTTTCTCGTACAGATGTTTGGCCCGAAGCAAAAATAAATGTCTGGTAAGCAAGCCAGTCTAAGAAGCTATTTGAACAGATAAAAGATAGTTGTCAATTAGTCACTCCTGTTATGAAACTTGACTCACTGAATTGAATAATCACTTAGTGTAACTAGACGTATCTTGTCAAACAATCGGTAAAATTGTGCAAAACTGGCTAGATGAACAGGTTAGAATGGATCAGAATGGAATGAGACCATTTTTCTGTACACTTCCATCATATATAGGGGGAAACAATGCGACTTTGGTGTCAGGAATGGATAATGGGAACAACCGGAGTGTACTGTACAATTCGTATTATATTTTATTATATATTGATTATTTGCTGTTTTTTTTTTACTCCAAGTATCATTTATTTTGTCAATTGTTGCTATTGTATGGGTGGGTGGGAATATGTTTTGGGACTATCTTTGTAAAACAATGGGAGGATGATGAATATATGTATCGGTGTGACAATTTGTTTTTCCTTCCCTACCCCATTTACCAACCCTATGCCTTAGTTAAGCCCTATCCCGTAACACGTGTACGGACACATTGTTCATTACTTAGGTCCTGTCTCCCAGGTGTTTTCCTTTCAGTAAACTAAAACATGAAATATTATTACAAAATAACTATCGTTTTCTTTGCCTAAAGTGAAATGTTGAATCCCTTAAAAATTAAATAAAAATTTGTAAAAATGTCATCATGCTTTCCCTTCCTATTATTTAAATTGATGGTATTCAAAGTCTCCCCCTCGTGGGGTTGCGGAGGAAATGCAGTGGGCAAAAATTACAGATTATTTTTGGGACGATATGCAAATGTTATTGAGAAAGATCATTTAAAAAATACATATACTCATGTTAATGAGAAAGATAATTAGAAAAATAACATTTGAATGAATGAATGTGTATTACTTGATTCTCTTAATTTTGATAGAAATAAATGTAATTAATTGCAGGCAATTTGTTGATGTGACAATCAAAATGTACAGATTTATTTAATTTAAAAAAGTGAAACATTTTAAGGTTGTAATCAGATTTAGGATGGGGGTCGTCAAATTCTGGCAAAGAAAATGGGGTCCCCGCTGAAAAAGTTTTGAATACCACTGATTTAAATCTAGAGCAATTCTGAACTTTTCTTTTTGCCAATGCACAAATGATCGCTCCTACACATTTCACTGTTTATATTTACTTTCCTATATGTTGATCATTTAAGTAGGTTCAAATAAATGGCTGCAAGGTGTTCCACACAGAGCGCTGTACTTACCTTACACTGCAGAGATGTTTACAGCTCACGTGTTCGCACATGCCCTTTGCAGTGCCACACTCAATTAGAAATGGAGGATAAAAAGCCCAGTAGATGAGTACGGATGTTTAGTGCCAAAGGCTCACAACCGGCTGCTCTGAGAGTTTTCCTCTATCCGGAAGATTGTATATATTGGTGCATTTGCTTGAATTCACTTGTCAGAAAGTCCTTTATTTTATAATATACTGTATTTCGTCACCAGTTTGGCAGGGCCTGCATTTAACACTTCAGATAGATTATCATAGGGTCAGTGGTGTGATACACATTAAACTCTAAGTAACATTTGATTTCTGTTGAGGATGGGCAGGCATGCAGATGTGGTTGGAAAATAACTGGGGTAATATTATTCAGTGTCCTCTAGATGGCCATGTGAGGCCCTTTTTATGAAGGCTTACAGAAACCTAACCAGAGAGGGAGGGGAATATTTTGTGTGAGAGAAACATTGCAGTTTACTTTTTTTTAAACGAAGTTATGCATGCACATTAAAAGTATCCGTGCTATAACATATTTGCACCATATTCACAAATCAAGGGTTGATTCATCTGTGAATATTTGTCCGTGTTTTAAATGTGTTGATTGTGTCATTGGATATTTTTGTTCTTAAAAACCGCACTATTGCCTCCATCTAGTGGCTTTGTAGGTCTAATGCATACATGAGTGTTTTTTAGCACTTTTTAAGGTGGCACATCAAATAAGCTGTTGTACTTCTGAAGTGTGACTCATAAACGGTAAATTATGATTATGAAGATAATTTAACTTTAACTTTCAAAGAAAATATTAGCTGGAGGGGTAGTATGGAGAAGTACATTTTTAATATATATATATTTGAGGTATTGATGCTTATTAGGCTACATTGTATTATTAGTAAGGCCAGGTATTAATAGCCTATTGTCATTACTGGAAAGCTATAAGGAAAATTATCAAGCCAAACTATTACACTGTGTGGTGGTCACCAACTAAATACTTTAATACATGTCAAAGCAAATTCAGTATCTGGATCTTGCTAAATGCAACAGTAATCCGTCCAATCTCTCTGGCCTCACTTGCCGCTTTTGCTTCTGTCTCACGCGGCCCTAACATGGGGAAGTCTTTGGGTGGAGCCAATGACCTATTTCTGTCCAATAGCGTTCGGCAAAGGGCAGAGACTGACCTAATTTGGACCAATCGCAGCGAGGCAAGGCTGCCGGTAGGCACCACTCGAGCGTGCCATGGCCATGTGCTCGCTTTGGAGAGCAGGAATCGTTCTTAAAGTGGTTGGGAGATGTTTTGTTGCGGCCATAACACTGACTTTTTGGACCGAAGTAAATGTGATAATATTGATAATGATGATTTTGAATGATCTGTAACTGTCACACAAAATCACGACAGGGATCCGAATCCTTTAAATGACAGAGATAGCCCACACACCAAGTAGCATACAAGGAATTTATTGGTAAAATCTTTGAAAATAAATTAGGCTACTGAACATTGCAGGGCAATTCCATTCTTGTGTTGATTTAGGATTGGCTACAGGACCTGTGATCATAATCAATTAAACAGATATGTATGTTGGTCCACTAATCTCGTGGTTACTGGTTTAGCTTTTTGCCTGACAGTAAAGTCAACCACGTGTTCCAACGGTTCCATCACCAGAACGGCCATTGCAAGTTATGCAGCAGGCGACTTGCTGTGGTGGTTGGGGTTTGAGAAGAGTAATCAACAACTCCTTCTGTGACTGTTTTGCGTATGAAGGGGAGGGGCTCATTAATGCTGTTTGGGGCGTTTTAGTAGGTGTGGATCATGAATATTGATCAGTTTCTCCCCCAGCGCCAATCCACGGTGAGCGGTGATGTCATGGGAGCGGCCCGTGTTCATTCCAGCTGACTCTAGCCGCGCCGCGCTTGGTTGCTTCCTTGCTGGCAGTTTACAGAAAGGGAGGGAGGGAGTGGGTGAAGGTGAACGACAAAAATAACGACAGAGAAAGAGGGAGGGAGAGAGAGAGAGCGCGACTAAGTGGGGAGAGGAAAACAAGGGACATCAACATCTATACTACTCTCATGTTGTTGGATATTATTTGACGAAGCCTTTTTCCCCCCTTATCACCCCCCACCCTTTACCCCCCCCACCCCCAAACATACACTTCTTTTCAACTTTCTCTATTATTGGATTTCTTTGGAGTTTTGAGACTTTACATAGGACTACACATCCAATGCTGTCCGTTATATTATAGCCATTTCTCCAAAATCCATTTCAATTATCATTTTTCGCGGAATATTTTTGTTCAGGTCAAGAAGAAAATCAACTCCGCGCGATGCCTATTATCCTCAAATAAACGGACATCATCAAAGCAAGGTATTTTTCGCGCAATCTGAGCGCTGTCCAACTCTGTTTATCTCAAAAATTGAGCCTGGGATAAGAGATTTATTAAAGGGCCCATTGCATCTGGAAAGATTATTGAATCGAACACTTATTTGACCATGGACATTTCTTTGAGGACATCATTTTCACTTTTGATTTCTTCATGGACATTTGGAAGCGCAATAGTTTATTGTTGATGTCAAGTTATATTTGATATGTCGAATGTCACTATTATTCTCTAGCACGTTCTTAATTCATATTTAGATAAACTAATTCGGTGTTCGAATGAGGTAAATAACAGTTGGTGTAGCAGTGTGTATCCAGCCGTCCACTTTTTTAATCGTCACGTCACTGTGTTGTGAACCCGCTGACGGCCAGTCAATCGTTTGTGGATTAATCGGATAAATTCCGCGTTCCTTCCACGGTGGGAATCAGCGGCGTACCAATGTCTAGGCCGCTCACGCAGCTCCTACCGCCTGACCTCCCGGCCGGAGCGAGCCCACAGTTTAGTACGGGTAACCTCGCGGGCAGTGTCCCGACCGGCGGACACTTGAACTCCATGGCCAGCCTCAAGACTCTCCTACAACTGCCCATCAAGGCTGACCAGCGAGCGAAAGACTGCTGTGCAATGAAAGGTGAGGTTTGTGTGTGTGTGTGTGTGTGTGTGTGTGTGTGTGTGTGTGTGTGTGTGTGTGTGTGTGTGTGTGTGTGTGTGTGTGTGTGAGGGAAGGAAGCAGAAAGTTAATGCATATTAAATGTTAAAATTAATAAACACACGCACACAGTCTGGCCTGCAATCGTTGTTTTCATTCTGTTGGCTTGAATTCATGTTTATAAATATAAAGTGTATAGGCTTGACAATTATTGCTTTGACTTGTATCATGCATTACTTATGGAAATAGGTTCATATTAAGACCACACAGCAACAAGACCACACACATACACAAGGCGTTGAACATGAGTGCTTTATCCTTCAACAAATAGATTCAATAAGGTAGCTCATGATATTGATGTACACTGAGTGTACAAAACATTAGGAATGCATTCCTAATATTCAGTTGTACCCCCTTTTGCCCTCAGAACAGTCTCAATTCGTCAGGGCATGGACTCTACAAGGTGTCAAGTGTTCCACAGGGATGCTGGCCCATGTTGACTCAAATGCTTCCTACAGCTGTGTCATGTTGGCTGGATGTCCTTTGGGTTGTGGACCATTCTTTTTACACACAGGAAACTGTTGAGAGTGAACAACCCAGCAGCGTTGCAGTTCTTGACCCACTCAAACCGGTGCACCTTGCACCTACTACCATACCCCGTTCAAAGGCAATTACATTTGTCTTGCCCAATCACCTGCTGTATGGCACACACACACACACACAAACTCAAAACTGAAACATTCTTTTTTTTTACCTGACTCCTCCCCTTAATCTACACTGATTGTAGTGACATCAATAAGGGATTATCACTTTCACCTGGATTCACCTGGTCAGTCTATGTCAGGGAAAGAGCAGGTGTCTTTAATGTTTTGTACATTCAGTGTATAAAGATGTCTAACACCAGTTCTCAATCCAACAAACATTGATTTTCACACTAGAGCCATTTTAAGTGGTCAAATGTTAACTAAGCGCTGCTGTTGTTAAATGTAAAATACACATTTGAGATTTCCGCCTAAATAGACATACCCAAAAGTATTATTTATGATAAGTGCCATAAGAAATACCTAGTAATTCTTATACTGCCAGAAAGATTAAGGTCTCCCTTTTCTGGTAATTATTTTTTCTAAATTGCTGAGGTGTAGTTACTTTTGAGGACACAAACTCAAATTTGCAGTACATTTATGATAGAAATATAAAAAATCATGTATCATTTTCTTCCAATTCACGGGTTGCATGTTTCGTGACGATATTGTTTTGAACGTTCGCTTTGTACTGGTACCCAATTGAGCATTCTACTCAATGCATCGTCAATGAGCGCTGATGAAGATTGAATCAAAAGTGCATTACATTGGCTTGGAAATACAATGCAATTCAAAGGGAGGCAAATCATTTGTAGGAAAACCTTTTGTCATTTTGATGTCGCCAGATTGATTTTAGAGGCAGTACAACGTTAGCTAAAATTGAGGGGGAGGTCACCTGATTTGAGCTACCTAAAGTTAATTTGCTATCTTTTTTTGGGGGGGGGGGGGTGAACTTTGCTAGCTAAAGACAACATTGCTATCTGTCTAAAATAAAATTTGGCGACATGACAATGCTGGCAAAGTTGTTTCCTACTAAACATTTCACTACCTTACCAATGCCATCGTATTTCCAGGCACTATATTGTAATTGACACTAAACAGTCGTTAGCCTCTGTCCAGAATGACTGGGCTTATCACGATTTTAGGGCCCCACTATTGCGCCGCTGATAAGAGGACGGCTTGAGAACATTCCTGACCCTATAATATTCCACCTTTCCTATAACTGTGAAATAAATATGATCACACTTAGTGACAGTACAAAATTGGCACCATTTAATATAAATGACTACGTACAAGTTTCTGCCCAGCAAAGCAGAGACGCCATTTAAACGCCCGCTAACTCGTTACAAACTTCAAGCTATAAGCACAAAGTTGCTCTTTGAGCAATTGAAAGTGGCCCTGTTTTTAAGTTCTACAAAATTATTTTGTAAGTCGCAGCGAGACGCTACTGCTTTTACTGCAACCGCTAAGGCTTTCCCGTTTCGTATGTCGTGTTCATTGGAAGTGGAGCTCTTACAAGGCTCACAGCCAGAGGATATTGATCCTTTGTCTGGATAGGCCAGAACATGTGACGTGTCGCTCCCTAATGCAAATGATGGTGTTCGGTTTTCACATACTGCATCTCAGATGAGAGTGGAGAGAAGCATGCGGAGCGGGACAACCAGAGCTTTCATGGAGTGCACAGCCATTGATGTTACGCCGTTCACAGAGTGCTCTGTCCACAACAATGACGGGCGGAACCGGTCCAGAACCACGCAAAACCGTTTGTTGAATGGATGTCACAACCTCAGTCAGCTTGTCTGGCTAACATCCTCCCCCTGGTGGCTATATAGTTGAACAACGTCCCTCCACCATTTACATGGATGGTCTTTGTGTGAGAGATGATGCTGATCAAGACTGACAGCTCCTCCGATGGAGTCCGAGCACAAAGGGCCTACCAGCATCAAGTTCACCATCAGAACATGCATAGTCGTGGTGCATCACTAATATTAAGGGATGGAGAAGGGTCTTATTACATGAGATGGAGTCTTGAGTCTCTTTTGCATCCGAGAGAGTTAGTTGCCTTTGGCTTCAATGCATGATACATATCCCTTAAAACAAGAAAAGAAAACGCATATTCCTCTCCTTGGCATGCATTGTTTTTCGCCCTCGTATACACCCACACGCATCCCTCCTCTCTCTCCCTCGTCTATTCTCCTCGCCATCCTCTAGCACGTTTACCATATCTCCTCATTCACTCCTCTAGCACTTCTCACATCTCCCTCACTCCCCCTTCACGTCTGTCTCTTCTCATCCATATTTTTTTATTTTGCATTCCACATCTCTCTCTCTGTTCTCTCTCCTCTCCCATTATCACCCCTCCTCCAATTTGCACTCCCTCTTATTTCTCTCCTCACCCTTCATTATCATCTGCTATATCTCCTCTCATCCCCCAATATCGCCCTATCAGCCATCTCTCCTCCTATTTGAATCTCTTTAATCTCCACTCCTCTTCCCTTTCCTCTCCCTTATCAACCCATCTCCTTTTATATTCATTCCCTCTGTCTCCATTCCCTGTCATTACTCCTCGGTTCCTTCTCCCCCTCTCTGATTTGACGTTGCTTTCCCTTCCCTTTCTCCCCTCTCATTTCTCCTGTCTTTTCTATCCTCTCTCTTGTCACTCTTTCTTATTTTGCATTCCCTTTTTTTCTCTCTCTTGCATCCTACATGTCCCTCTCCATGTGTGTGTGGTGTGGTGTGGTGTGTGTGTGTGTGCGGACAATAATGTGCTGTGCTGTCCAGAGCCACCAGTACAGTCCCGGGTGTGATCGTCAGGCCTGTCACCCTTTCCCCGACCGCTTCTACCTTGTCTCTGTGACATCCTCTACCTAGCTCTCAGCGGGGTCACACTGATGGTCATCCTCCATTTTTGTGCCCCCTCTCCTTGCTCGTTAATCCGATTGCTCTCGCCTCCCCTTATTACCTCCTCCAACTCAAGGGGTTGAGGGCTGAGACGCCAGACGATGCCACTTCTGCTAATAGTTTTAGTATAGCATCTCATTCTTTCTTCATAATGTTAGCCTACCATCTCACTCTTGCCTCGTTATGTTAGCATATCATCTCACTCTTCCTTCATTATGTTAGCGTAGCATCTCACTCTTTCCTCATCATGTTAGCTTAGCATCTCACTTCTTCATGATGTCAGAGTAGCATTTCAGTCCACCTTCATGATATTTGCATAGCATCTCACTCCCTTCCTCACATTATTCTGCCAGCCTGTGTGTGAAAAAGAAGACTGCTGCCACTGTTGCTGATGCATCCATGTAATGGCGGTTGGTTGCCTGCAAAACTGATAAGGGCACGAGGCTCGCAGGCAGATTATGTGATGATAAGAGACATCAGTGATGAACACTGAAGAGGCTGGATTGTTGCACTCAATGGCCCTTCTCTCTCTCTCTCTCTCTCTCCTTCTCATTGTTCTCTCTTTTATTCCCTATTTTTCTCTCTTTCTTTCATGCTCGCTCTCTCCATCTCTCTTCTCTCCATCTTTTTTACATTTTCCTCCCAATCTCCCGCTAACAGACAAAGACAAGCCCCAGGACTCGGACACCATGGGTGGGGGCCCAGGTGGTCGGCCTTCCCAGTCGGCTTTCCTGGGGCCCCATCTGTGGGAGCGCACGCTACCCTGCAGCGACGGGGGCCTCTTCCAGCTGCAGTACATGGACCTGGAAGAGTTCCTGACTGAGAACGGCATGGCCATGCACAGCAAAGGTGGCAATGGCTCCAGCGCCAGCGCCCAGGTGCCCTCGCAGAGCTCCCTGCAGTCGGCCGTGCCCAACCAGAGCTCCCAGTGCCCGCCGTCCTCCCCTCCGCTATGTTCTTCTTCATCATCCTCCATGTCCTCCTCATCTTCCTCCTCCTCGCTGCTGGGCCTGGACAACGGGCCGGCACCACCAAACGGACTGCCAGGCATGATGGGAGGGCCCGAGTGCCTACGTGGTTAGTAGTGTGTGTGGTTAAAGAGGGGAGGTTGTGGCGGGGGGTCCAGGTATGTGTGTGTTTGATTGTCTCCATGCGAGTGTGTTTTGTTTCTTTTTGACCATATGTTTGCATGTTTTGCGTTGGTGTGTCAAATCAAATCTCATTTTATTTTGTCACATACACGTGTTTAGCAGATGTTTTTGCAGGTGTAGCGAAATGCTTGTGTTTCTAGCTCCAGCAGTGCAGTAATATCTAATAAGTAATATCTAACAATTTCACAACAATAAACGCACACACAAAACTGAGCAAATCTTGCGTGTGGAAGATCGACAATGTTGCAAGATGACTGGAACCGTCATTGCGGTAGTTGCACCCTCCTCAACATGACCTAGGTCGGCATTGGTTGGTGGGGGAAAACACAGCAGTTTGTGGAGCTCAAAGGCAAAAGCAAGTATGTAGGAGAGCCAGTGGAACGGCTTTGTGTTTCATTTGTCTAGTGTGAAATTGGTGGCATGATGCTGGCGGAAGATGTTATATTAGCAGAAGCTATATAAAAAGACAGGGTATCGTCTCAAGCTAGTCTAATAGACACTGCCCTTTAATTTTGACACTCTAGCGCCTTCTGGTGGCATTTTCTAAACGACGCATAATATTGAATACTACCTTCATAAAGTACATTGAGTTTTCAAAACTACAAGCACATGCTACAATAACCATCAAGGTGTACCCTTTCCATGCATACTAAATGTTTGCACTTTGACCTATATTGCAGACTCCATGGGTTGCGGGGGCAGATTCTTATGACATTGCCAGCAGTAAGATTTTAGTTAGATTTTCCAAAAAGACAAGGACTGTAGCCCTCATAGTTATGCTACTTTCTATTTTCTGACAAAACATTATTGCCCAATCTTGGTACTGGGTCCACAACAACCGCTCAGCAGATCTGTATTTGTAAACTCTAAATCAGTGTAACACAAACACACTACATTTATAAAGAGAACCTACACAGATTAGTCACAGAACAGGAAAGACCATCAGAGTTACACCGTAGCTTAGAGAAATAAACAAATGCATCAATCGTAGAAATGGTGAGGTTAACGTAAGAACTCTCCTCTTTTACCACATTGATTCATTTGAATGAAATGTGGAGATGAAAGGGTTATTTAAGGAAGACTGCAGTACCGTCAACAGAGAGAGAGAGAGAGAGAGAGAGAGAGAGCAAGAGAGCTGTCATTTTTCGCTCCCTCACTCTCTCCCCTCCCTCTCTCACACGCTTGGGCCATGTGCAGGCATCACGTCACGTGCCGATGCAGAGAGCAATGGAGTGAGAGACTGGAAGGGTGGGGCGTACGAAGAGGGAGGGGTTGGAGGGAGGGATAGAGGGGGAGTAAAGCAGAGAGAGAGAGAGAGAGAGAGAGAGAGAGGGAGAGAGAGCGATAGATAGCATTGCATAAGACTAGCCTAGCATAAAGAAGCAGAGTATTTACATTGCAGAGATAACGCCACCATGTCGCCATACCAGTGTCTTTACACACTGAGCAACATTGTGACATAACATTTCAGAATTTCATGTTGTTGACAAGGACTGAGGGAAAGACTGCTGTGAAATGAAAGGTGAGGTGTATTGTTTGTGTGTGATTGGGGGGGGGGGGGTAGTTTGTCCTATGGATACTTAGGAAGGAAGAATTCTGTGTAATTTTTAAAATAAGGTAGAGGGAGGTGGTGGTATGTTGGGTGGGGTGGGGGTTGGAGGGGTATTGTAGGGAACTGTCTTTGTGGTGGCTATGGAGCAAGGGGACTGGGGAATGGATTTCATGTAACACACTTCCTACATTCCATTTCAGCATTGCATTTCCTCAAGTGTTTTTGAAAGACAGAGCACAATCAAACAATTGTTGCCAACAAGACTGATTTCCCCAGAGAATGCAATAATCAATAACACCAAGACCAATATTTAATTGAAATGTCAAATGAAATGGCTATGTTACAGCTAATTAATGGATGTATAGGGAATGTATTTGTTGACTTCCAGAGAGCAGCTGGTCTTGATTAGGCCATAACCTTGACAAAAAGCTGCTGTGGCCATAGCTATAGCTCATATTACACCTCAGGGAAATAAAACAATGTAGCGAAGGACTAATAAATTGCTGTCTAATTTCACTGGTTAAATTGGAGTGTGAAAAAGTACTTATAAATAGTGTGTTTTGGATTATGAACGCTTTAAAATCCTGCTGAGAAGTGTTACCTGGAAAATGAACATGTGTTGCTATCAAATGTATATTAAAGGAGTTGGTTCACTATTTTACAACTTGATGATAGATGGTTCCTCACCCTGAAAGTGGTCTATGGGCCAGGAGAAACTGTAATCAGGTTTCTTTAAACAGCCACAACAAACTTCAGCTAACTTTAGACAACACAAGCTAACAATCAATGGAAGTAATGGGAGCATCTGTGTGTTTTTTTTAAAATTATTTTCTATTATGGCAAAATCCCCTTTAAGCAACAGCAAACTAAATATGGAGTGGATTTTAAACTGATTTCAGGGGATTTGGACATTAGTTTTTGTAAACATGCTCACATGCCCCCCCCCCCCCCCCATCACTTCCATTCACTCTTAGCTTGAGGTGACTAAGGATAGTTGAAGCGTTTAGTGGCTGTTCTAAAGAAAACCAAACCTTGGATTACATGGACTACTTTCAGGGTGATGAACCATCTTACATCAAGTAAAATATTGAACTACTCCTTTAAATATAACATATATTTTACTAACTGAGGGAAATATAGTATGACATTGATCAAAGGTTAGAGGGGAGAGCGAGAGCAATGGCCATACGCAAGCTCAGTGCTATGTGTAGAAGGTTGTTTACACAGCAGCACTGTTCTTGGATCAGTTTCAACTTTTTTGCCCAAAATGGTTGTTATTAGGATTGGGCTTTGGTGTCGTCTTATCCTGGATCAGCCAGCTCAACCACATGACTGACTGATTGATGTAGCCTATGCTTCCACCTGGTGGACGATCTGTATCACTGTAGCCACCATGCAGCAGCCAGTTTATAAACGAGTGACGTTGCCATATACACAGAAATAACAAATCCCCTTTACCTTGTTTTCGGCATGCTGGAGGCTTTGACCCTTCACCCTCGCCACGGTGTGAAGCATGTGACCAACCAAAAGTTTTGCTTTTGTTGGCCTCTCTCATTATAGGTGGCCAGGTCATGCCTCCAGACCTCTCGCCCTCCTCCACCACCTCCTCCTCCTGCCTCCCTGGGCCGCCAGGAGGCTCACTGGTCGCCAACGGCACCGCTGACGTCATGGTGAACTTTGACCCGGACCCGGCGGACGTGGCGCTGTCCAGCGTGCCGGGCCAGGAGGCCTTCGACCCCCGGAGGCACCGCTTCTCGGACGAGGAGCTCAAGCCACAGCCCATGATCAAGAAAGCCCGCAAGATGCTGGTCCCAGATGAGCAGAAGGTACTACATTTCTTGCGATTTTTGGCTTTAAACGTAGTTTTCCCCTAAGAAGCTTCAAGGTAAAGTTAGCAATATGATGTCATACGTAGCGGGGGCAACTTCCTACTTACTCAAGTGAATGACAATGGGGGCATGCCTCAAGGAAGGGCACACATTGGGGAGGGGCAAAAGTGGAAAGTTTGAATTGGCGTGTAGATATGCACGCAATAAATAACGAGGTAAGAAACTCATATTGCTATCTGTGGAGTAGCTAATTGTGACGGCATTGTTATTAAGGAAGACACTTGAATAAAAATATTTCTGTACAGTTGAAGTCGGAAGTTTACCTACACTTAGGTTGGAGTCATTCAAACTCGTTTTTCAACCACTCCACACATTTCTTGTGAACAAACTAAAGTCAGTTAGGACCTCTACTTTGTGCGTGACACGAGTCATTTTTCTAACAATTGTTTACAGGCAGATTATTTCACTTATAATTCACCGTATCGCAATTCCAGTGGGTCAGAAGTTTAAGTTGACTGTGCCACTAAGTTGACTGTGCCTTTAAACAGCTTGGAAAATTCCAGAAAATTGTCATGGCTTTAGAAACTTCTGATAGGCTAATTGACATAATTTGAGTCAATTGGATGTGTACCTGTGGATGTATTTCAATGCCTACCTTCAAACTCAGTGCCTCTTTGCTTGACACCATGAAAGAATCTAAAAGAAATCAGCCAAGACTTCAGAAAATAAATGGTTAATCATTGGGAGCAATTTCCAAACGCCTGAAGGTACCACGTTCATCTGTACAAACAATAGTACGCAAGTATAAACACCATGGGATCACGCAACTGTTATACCGCTCAGGAAGGAGAGGCGTTCTGTCTCCTAGAGATGAATGTACTTTTGTGTGAAAAGTGCAAATCAATCCCAGAACAACAGCAAAGGACCTTGTGAAGATGCTGGAGGAAACGGGTACAAAAGTATCTATGAACCCAAGCATACTTCCAAAGCTATGGCTTAAGTACAACAGAGTCAAGGTATTGGAGTGGCCATCACAAAGCCCTGACCTCAATCCTATAGAAAATGTGTGGGCAGAACTGAAAAAGCATGTGCGAGTAAGGAGGCCTACAAACCTGACTCAGTTACACCAGCTCTGTCAGGAGGAATGGGCCAAAATTCACCCAACTTATTGTGGGAAGCTTGTGGAAGGCTACCTGAAACGTTTGACCCAAGTTAAACAACTTAAAGGCAATGCTACCAAATACTAATCGAGTGCATGTAAACTTCTGACCCACTGGGAATGTGATGAAAGAAATAAAAGCTGAAATAAATCATTCTCTCAACAGTTATACTGAGTTTAAAGGCATTTGGCTAAGGTGTATGTAAACTTCAGACTTCAACTGTACATGCTTAAAGTGTGCAACTACAATGCTCAGCAAAACTGACCCTTCTTGCCCCCCCCCCCCCTCCACAACACGCCTCTACTTTGCCGTGACTCCCGCAGGACGACAAGTACTGGAGCCGGCGCTACAAGAACAACGAGGCGGCCAAGCGCTCACGTGACGCCCGGCGCCTCAAGGAGAACCAGATCACGGTGCGCGCCGCCTTCCTGGAGCGAGAGAACGCTGCTCTCAGACAGGAAATGGCCGACATGCACAAGGAGCTGGGCCGCTGCCGCAACATCCTCAACAAGTTTGAGAGCCGACACGGAGACTTGTGAGGAAGAAGAAGATGAGGGGAAGGGCGGAGGGGGGGAGAGGGTTAGAAGGCAGCCACAACATTGGCAGCACTTTAGTTGAGGGGGTGCGCGTACGGCCTACGTAGACGTGACGTAAGCAGTGTATGACACCTGGCGTAAGCATCCGTGTTGTGAGTAACCCGGAGTGTTGTAGTGAGTGCAGCCTTCATTTTGTGTATCTGTGCTATGCTGGTTTCACTTCCCGTGTCTCTTTGACAGGTTGCATCGTGATGTCATTCAGTGTTTTATCAGGTGCCTTGCAGTGTTTTTTTTCCCTTCGGGGTAATGCTCAGGCCATACGCGCACCCATTCAGGTGTGTTCAAATCATACAGATCACAGACAACTAATGTTTTTAAGCTAAAGGCAAGGAGACAAGCCAGGGGAGGACAGATGTGTACTTTTTTTCTATGACTAAACATGTGTATCTTAACTGTACTGAGCAGGGAGGGAGGCATGGGCCAACTAGAAAACAGAGGATGAGCTATAATCTAGAGGAGGATGAGGAGAGGCAGAAGAGAGGAAAGCAAAGAGATTTCAACATAGGAAAACTGTATATTTTTATATTTGCAAAGACCGCTCAGAGGAGAATTTGGAAATAATATTTTGTATATTTTATATATGGGTGAGTTTAGTAGAGAGATGGGGGGTCTATATGAAGATGTTTTAACAACTGGGTAGATTGATAAATTATATATTTTGAATTTAGAAGCAGTTCACAACCATCCCGGTTTAAGGGTCATTGATCCTGAAGACTTTTTTAAGATTGACCCTTCTGAGGTCGTAATAGAGAATGTATAATGGTTGTATCCAGGGATAACATGGTGGCGAGAGAGGAGATGCATCTTAGTAAATGATTGTGGACATGAACAGGTCGAAGGTTAAATAAACATTGTATAGTTTAAATAGTGTTCTTGTGGGTTTGTTCAATCACTTAAAAGAAGTTTTTATTTATTTATTTTTTTCACTCCCAGCACCACCTCGACATCAACATATGTGAAAATGGCGTGTTTCTATGTTTTGGAGTAAAATAAATAGTGGAAGGTAAGTGTTTCCAATTAGATCATAAACCAGTTAGTAGGAAATTAGCAGGCAATACCTGCTCATAATTGTTTAAAAATCACACAATGCACACCTGAAGATGTCATTGGAGGAGACACTTATCTTAGAAACACGCAATTTTCACATGTTGATGTTGATGTTGGGGTGGTGCCGGAGAGGATGAATATGAAAAGTGGCGGACTTGTTATCTTCTCTTTGATTCCTTTCTTGAATGAAATCTATTTAATTGTGTGTCTGGCAGTGAGAGAGAGAGAGAGAGAGAGAGAATTTATTGAAACGCTGCACTCAGTGATCCATCATGAGAACAGCTGCATACGCACTGATGTTTGTGAATAAATATTGGTCAAATGTGTTGCCAGGTATTCATGTCGATGGGTGAATATGTTTGGCTCTGGCGCAAACACAGACAGACACACACC
Source organism: Oncorhynchus gorbuscha (assembly GCF_021184085.1). NCBI lineage: Eukaryota > Metazoa > Chordata > Actinopteri > Salmoniformes > Salmonidae > Oncorhynchus > Oncorhynchus gorbuscha. The sequence goes on from NC_060196.1 coordinate 28,588,348, forward strand.
ACAAACAAACATGACTAGACAAACGGTGCAATAACCTGGACCAGTGACTAGTTATGCATTTTCACATTACACACACACACATGCACGCCTGCAAGTACGTGCGCTCCACACACACTTTTATTTCAAATCAAGTATAAAACCCTTCTTACATCAGCTGATGTCTCAAAGTGCTGTACAGAAACCCAGCCTAAAACTCCCAAAAGCAAGCAATGCAGGTGTAGAAGCACGGTGGCTAGGAGAAACTCCCTAGAAAGGCCAGAACCGAGGAAGAAACCTAGAGAGGAACCAGGCTATGAGGGGTGACCAGTCCTCTATTTGATCCTGAAAGCAAGCTGGACCTCGAAACACAGGGCTGGTGTACGATAGCGCACAACCAGTCAAGGCAAAGAACACTTCATCACTTTCCACAGCATATGCTGGGAATTTGTCTCGCTCTCTCTCCCTCATCCTTGATCCATTGTGAAGTGTGAAACGGGTTGAGAACGGATTGCCCAGGTTAAGTTGACAGTGTACAGCATGAACCGGAGCATGCTGCCACTTAACACACCCCGAGTTTGATGATAATGATGATTATTACTGTGGACTATATATGGTGCTCAACCTGTTCCTCCATCTGAACACACACAACCCAACACAGTAACTGAACTGCCTATAGCCTTTTATTTATTTTGTATTTATTCTTTATTCTGCGTGTCGTATTGTAAGAGTAAGTCCCGTATAGAGTGACACACAAAAGAGTATGTCTATACCTCTCCTAAACAACTGAACCCAGTGAGACGATGCACCCTTATGCACCATACACATGTACAATCAAATACTACAGCTATTCTCTCACTAGATATGTGTGTGTATATAATATATCCTTGAACATATAATATGATATATCCGTGACTATAGATGTAATAATACACATAGCTTAAATATATAAATGCAGTATAAGATGATTGGAATCATTGTCAATTTCTCAGGCATTCTGGGGGACAAAAAAACAACCAACAAACTCTTACCGTAAATCTTAATTGATGTGATTCTTACTTTATTTTTTTCTCTCCGGGTCGTCCGGATACATTTTGGCAGTAGAATTATGTAGAGTTCGATGGAAATCTACTGCGTACGACCATCTCACCTTGGGAGGGATGTTCTAGTTCAACCAGTTCTGGATTTGAAGGTCTTTGTTGATTTCAGACATAGCATTCAATGTTTTTTTATTTTTTATTATTCTTATTATTACAGTTCTGATTGCTAGTATTATCGTTGTTGTTGTTGTTGTTATTATTACTCTTATATTTATTTTCCTTGCTACAACTCTTAAGGGAGAATGTAGTTCTCATTTAATCTCCCTTTTATTTTTCAAAGACCATCTTTACTCTACTGTATTTTCTATGAGCCTGTTCACTATCGGCACCATCCAATGAGACTGTACAAAGCTCCAGGTGCACTGTGGGGACTGTAGGCTTGTCCGTGTGTTTTGTATTTGAACAAAAGCTGAAACAACCACAAACTATGGACTTGAAACCCTGGAAGAATTTGAACTACATCTCCCAGCAGCAGGCTTCTAACACAGTCCATCTTTTGATGGACAAAGAAGCAACTTTTTGATACCTGGAACTAGTTGCAGAAACAAACTTTTGACAGTGATATTTTTCTATGTGTCTGTATATGCATACTGCAACTTTTTGTGGGCATTTGTAGCCCATCATCACAGTGATGGTATGCTACTAAACGGCATTGCGGGTAATGTGCACAGGATATTTTCCCTTCCCCATGTGGATTACAAACGACTCCCTGTTGTGACTGTTATAAATAAACTACAAGTCACATGAGAACATCACTACCCATTTGCCCCAGTAATGTCTACTTATTCTGCCTATAAGGATGCTGAGGAATGTGATCTGGCTTTTCCCGAAAACACCAATAAAGACTCATCCTTACTCATTGAGAAAGCTTTTGTGGTGTCTTGTATGTTGTCGTGATTTTATATCTTCTCTCTGTGTGAAACTGCAGTGAATCGAAGTCACACAGCATCAGAAAGTACAACAGAGCTCCAATGGGGGGCACTAAGGCCCATTTAACATGGCGCTATTCTCCAGACCAGATTAGACATCATAAAATGGCGGCCCGACTCTCCCAGTGCCACCTGTGACCAGTGGGCTGGTTCAGCTGTTCGTCGACATGGATTGCGTCAAGCAGTCCCCCACGTAACTCCATCTGCCATCTGTCCAGTCAGTAGCAGCAGCAACAACATACCACCACACAGGTGTTAACTAACATGGGTTCAAATGATAGATCCACACGGACTCCCAGAGCATCTGTTTTTCTGACCACAGTACCATTTCACCACGGAAAGTTTGCTAGACTTTGCTAGACTTTCGGGGCTCAACTTGATGATAAGATGATAAACCTCCATCTGATTTCCCAGGTGAAGTAAATATTAGGTTGTACATAACCATTTCGGATGTTTGTAGTTCCTGAAAGACACTAGCGCAGGTTGACTTCACGTGTGACGACAAGGAACCGTCCACAACCACTGGATGCCATTACATTACAATGATGTGATGGCAAATGCAGACAATGTCTGAGTAGGAAAACAGTCTAGACTAAGTCATTGATCATCTAGCAGAGCATGTGTCACAGTATCACTATCGCAAGGTAGGAATGCAAACATATGAGGCTATTCGATAGGAGCAAAGCCAAAGGCAAGTTTGTCCCTCAGAGCAGTGATCATTGAGCGGTGATGAAGTGGCGGACACACTGCAACCCTTTCAATGACCAAGGCCTCATAGTGTCCTTGACAACACTGCTGGGGGGGGGGGGGGGGGGGGACAAACGGGTTTCCTTCCATTGAGTGGAGGGAGGCGACTGTGAGTGTGTCCCATATGGCACCCTATTCCCTTTTTTAGTGCACTACTTTTCCCGAAGACCCTCTTATCCAGGGCTCTGGTCAAAAGGAGGGGACTATAAAGGGAATAGTGTGCCATTTAAGACGCATCCAGTGTTTTGACCGCGGTATCAAGGCCTCGGCCTGCCACTGAGTAAACCAGTACGGAGTGTTATTCAGATGTTGTCACTGAGCGCTGTGTGAAAGAAATCAGAGATGGTAGAGAACAGGAAGATTACTTGAGGGATATAATTGTACTTATTGTTTTACTGCAAGGAGGGATGGGTGGAAACTGTTTGTGGGGGAACCTTTGAGAAGACAATTAGTCTAGTAGCTTACAAAGAGAGAATGTGCGTGTGCAAGTGCAAGAGTTTGAGCCGGAGAGAGTTGAAGAGGGAGACAAAGAGCTCTTGCTTGAGAGTGTTGCAGTGTAATGTCTCTACTTGTTGAATGTCTATCTCTGCGCTCTTCAAAGCCTCGCTCAGCTCCCTACGGAACTGGAGGAGAGGTTCCCTTCATTACGGCTGTGTTATGTGCCATGCCTCAATGTAAGGTCCCTCCCAGCGGTGCCCATCTCTTCTCCACCCTCTCACTTTTACATTTAAGTCACTTAGCAGATGCTCTTATCCCAGAGCAACATACAGCTGCAAATAGGGTTAAGTGCTTTGCTCACCGAGCCGTCTCAGGGACTTGAACCAGCGACCTTTCGGCTACTGGCCCCACCTCGCTATCTCTCTATGTACCCCCACCTCCTTCCCCCTATTTTCCTCCCTCTCACTTTTCCCCAATCCTCTTTCTCATGCTCTCTTTTTCTCCCATAGTCAAAACCCCACAAACACCCGTCTCTCACTTTCTCTTTCTCTCCCCTTGTTTTTCACTTTCACTTTACCCCCTAGCCTACTGGACACCCCCTGCCCCCCATTAACTCCTCCTCACCCCCCCTCTCTTTCACCCTACAGTTTTCTTCAATAACCATTTTGACAGCCAAGGAAGACGGATTGTACTCTCCTTACCTCCTCCCCTCCCTTCTCCAGACTTTTCCATCTCCCTGGCAAACCAACCTGTAACGCTATAGGATTGGGTGTGTGTTTGTTTGTGTTGGGGGTAGGGGGTCAAGCTGGGTATCCTGTCACATCATAGCCCAGAGACTCAGAGCCGCCGCACAAGAGTGTCACTCCAAATTGTCTCGGCATGGCCTCGCACACAGACACCTCCTACCCCCTCCTCCCACTTTCTCCTCCACTGTAGCCGAGCGTGCCGATGGCCTGAAGAGCGGTTCTGCGGCGGTGGCACGGGAGGTTGGCATATCTGACAGGTCTGGAAAAGCTGTCTCGATAATGAGCGAGCCAAATGTCACGGGCATACTGATTACCGAATCATCCTTCTAATTGTTTCCGGGTGGTATCGAGTTCCGTGCGCAATCAGATTCGAAGGCCGCCCAGCATTAATGAGCGACGGTTGTAGTTGGAGACATAAATCCCACTGATGATGTGTGCCTTTTCAATCCAGGCTATAATGTAATTAAGGCAGTGTGAGTGATCACCAGTGTGCTGGATATACATGGTGCAAGCCTGTCTGACGTGCAGGATTGTCAAGAAATATGACCCCTGACCTTTGTAGTTTAGGTTGCAGTGCAGAGTTGACAGCAAAGTGAGCGATGAGTAATGAGGGGTGGGATATAGAAGACACTGGTGAATAACCAAGTGACACGGACAGGAAGGTCATACGCTACTTATTAACTGCTATAAGTAGTTTATTAACCATTAGTAAACTGTTTGTAAATCATTGCGAATCCCTTTCTCCTGTAAGTATCAACACGATTATGTACATCTATACTGCAGTAAGTTAAAAAAAGGGCAACACACTCCATAATCTCTGTTGCCTGCAGTTACGGCAAATGTCTCCATTTGCTTTGGAGGTTGCGTTGCGATATCTATGGAGAGACACGAGTGATGAAATAGGACTTAAATGTGTTCTCAAGTTCACCTTGATTGTACAGTTCAGTTTCAAGCTCAGGCACAGCATATCAATGCACTGGTGTGGAGCACATCAATGTATAAGTATCATTACTCCATTGCTGTATACAGGAGTGCAACTTTCACTGGGTCGGGGGGGACCCCACATTCTGAAATAGTTATATCACTGGAATGTGATACAAAACGAGGCAACGGTGTGCTTTAGGACCATGCGGACGCTTCCGAGCGGTCGGGTAGGCTGTTTGGAGTGTCTATGCATGTAACGGATCTCGTCCTCCTCTTCTGAGGAGGAGTAGCGAGAAGGATCGGAGGACCAATGCGCAGCGTGGTAAGTGTCCATAATGTTTAATCAAAACACAACAGAACACTGGAACAAAACAATAAACATGAATGAACAAAACAGTCCCGTGATGGCAACAAGCACTGACACGGAAGACAGAAAATAAACACCCACGAAACACAGGTGGAAAAAGGCTACCTAAGTATGATTCTCAATCAGAGACAACTAAGGACACCTGCCTCGGATTGAGAACCATACTAGACCGAACACAGAAACCAACATTGTTTGTTTTTCTGACTGCCCAACCCAACTCACGCCCTGACCATACTAAAACAAAGACAAAACAAAGGAACTAAGGTCAGAACGTGACAATGCAACTAGACAAAATAACATCTAATAATAAGTTATGTCCCTCCCTACTTCTAAAACCGAAGTTGCACCCCTGGCTATACACAACAAAAAATAGTGGGACAATATAGAGGATGCGTCACATGTCAATGCACACTACCGTTCAAAAGATTGGGGTCACTTAGACATGTGCTTGTTTTTGAAATCAAAACATATTTTTTGTCCATTAAAATAACATCAAATTGATCAGAAATACAGTGTAGACATTGTTAATGTTGTAAATGACTATTGTAGCTGGAAATGGCAGATTTTTAATGGAATATCTACATAGGCCCATTATCAGCAACCATCACTCCTGTGTTACTCCTGTGCACGTTGTGTTAGCTAATCCAAGTTTATCATTTTAAAATGGCTAATTGATCATTCGAAAACCCTTTTGGAATTATGGTAGCACAGCTGAAAACTGTTCCTGATTAAAGAAGCAATAAAACTGGCCTTCTTTAGACTAGTTGAGTATCTGGAGCATCAGCATTTCTGGGTTCGATTACAGGCTTCTAGGCAGAGTTCCTCTGTCCAGTGTCTGTGTTCTTTTGCCCAACTTAATCTATAATTTTTATTGGCCAGTCTGAGATATGGCTTTTCTTTGCAACTCTGCCTAGAATGCCAGCATCCCGGAGTCACCTCTTCACTGTTGACGTTGAGAATGGTGTTTTGCTGGTACTATTTAATGAACCTGTCAGTTGAGGACTTGTGATGCGTCTGTTTCTCAAACTAGACAATCTAATGTACTTGTCCTCTGGCTCAGTTTTGCACCGGAGCCTCCCACTCCTCTTTCTATTCTGGTTAGAGCCAGTGTGCGCTGTTCTGTATAGGGAGTAGTGTACAGCGTTGTGCGAGATCTTCAGTTTCTTGGTAATTTCTCGCATGGAATAGCCTTCATTTCTCAGAACAAGAATAGACTGACGAGTTTCAGAAGAAAGTTCTTTGTTTCTGACCATTTTGAGCCTGTAATCGAACACACTAATCCAGATACTCAACTATTCTAAAGAAGGCCAGATGTATTGTTTCTTTAATCAGGAACAATTTTCAGCTGTGCTAACATAATTGCAAAAGGGTTTTCTAATGATCAATTAGCCTTTTAAAATGATAAACTTGGATTAGCTAACACACCGTGTCATTGGAACACAGGAGTGATGGTTGCTGATAATGGGCCTCTGTACGGTGTGGCAAACCTCTTCAAGGTTAGGAGCGTTTGTCACAAACTAAGTGGTAAACTGTCACCAAATCACCCAAGAATGAGAGTTCTTTCGAACAGGACAGTACCTGTGTGTTTGTTTCTCCGTCCTGGTCCACCCAGGCCTTAGGCGAGGTCAAGGATAGCAGGGTTCGGTACACGAATCGGGTTCTCGGTAGGTCCAGGTCCAAACGCCAACAGGTAAGTCCAAACAATCCAGCTCATACACGGTAAATCCAGCCAATCTCTATAGTCTCTTTCTCTATTGTTCATAGCTCCTTCCAGCCCTCTCTCTTCCTCTTCCTGGTTTCTCTTGACCCTTTATCTGTGAGTCGGCTCCACCTTCTGAGGGTTCCCCTTGCTTCTGGGACTTGTACTTTTGGCGGTCGGCCATTTTGTGATCTGTAGTTCTGACAGGGGTGGCCATTTTAGTGATCGGGCAGAGCCCGTTTACTAGCTCTGCTCTCACATATCTGCCACTTATCACTCGACCCCCTTCTTTGCCACATATCTCTCCCCCTAGATCCGACCCCCTAGGTCGGGCTACCGCAGCAAAATATGCGTGCATGCGGGATAACCCATCCACGTTTCCCATTTCCTTCCCTGCTCTGTGTTTCAAGTCAAAATGAAACGGTTGGAGACTCAAAAACCACCGCATCACCCGAGCATTCTTCTCTTTAGCCCTATGCATCCAGGTGAGTGGGGCATGGTCACTGATGAGGGTGAAGTGGCGCCCCAGCAGGTAGTACTTCAGGCTTTCTAGAGCCCACTTTACTGCCAGCGCCTCTTTCTCAACGACTGAGTAGTTGGTTTCCCGTGGTTCCAGCTTCCTGCTTAAAAACAGGATGGGGTGTTCCACCCCTTCTACCTCTTGGGATAGCACTGCTCCCAAGCCGACCTCTGAGGCATCCGTCTGAACCACAAACTCTCTCTCAAAGTCTGGTACCACCAGCACTGTGTTACAACAGAGAGCCTCCTGTAATGTCCTAAATGCTTTGGTGGCCCTTTCATCCCATTTGACCATGTTTGGCCCTCTGGCTCTAGTCATGTCGGTAAGTGGGGCGGCCACTGTGGCATAACTTGGGATGAACTTCCGGTAGTAACCGGTCAGCCCTAGGAAGGCTCGGACCTGCTTCTTATTTACTGGTTTCGGCCATTCTCGAATTGCCTTCACCTTCTTATGTTGGGGTTTGATTAACCCTCTTCACACAGTGTATCCCAGATACTCTGTTTCCTCTAACCCCACATAACACTTGGCAGGGTTTGCCGTGAGCCCTGCCTTTCTAAGGGCATCTAACACTGCCTGTACCCGGAGTAAGTGGGATTCCCAATCTGGGCTGTAGATCCCCACGTCATCTAAATAAGCTGCGGCGTATGCCTTGTGCGGTTTTAAGACTTTGTCCATGAGCCGTTGAAAGGTTGCTGGGGCCCCGTGTAAGCCGAATGGCATGACGGTGTATTGAAACAAACCGTCAGGTGTTGCAAAGGCTGTCTTTTCTTTGGCCCTGGGGGTCAGAGGAATTTGCCAGTACCCTTTTGTCAGATCAAGGGTCGTAATGTACCGAGCATGACCAATTTTCTCCAGTAGTTCATCTACTCGGGGCATGGGGTAGGCATCAAACTTCGAGATTTCATTTACCTTCCGAAAGTCGTTACAGAACCGCAACGACCCATCGGGCTTGGAGACCATCACAATTGGGCTAGACCACTCACTATGTGACTCTTCAACCACTCCAGCTGTCAACATTTTCTCAGTCTCTGCTCTAATCGCGGCCCGTCGAGCCTCGGGTACCCGATATGGCCTCATACTCACTTTTCTCCCTGGTAGGGAAACGATATCATGAGCCGTAACCTCAGTTCGGCCAGGTACCTCTGAAAACACATCTCTGTTTTTCTGGATCAGGGTCTTTACTTCCTGTACTTGCGCTGGGGACAGAGTGGGTGAAATATTTACTTCGGCTGTCTCCTGAATGTGTGTGGGGTATGTGACCATTAGTGTTTCTCTCTCTCTCCATGCTTTTAACAGGTTTATGTGATAAATCTGTTCCTGGGGCCGTCGACCAGGCTGTCGGATCCGATAATTGACTTCTCCTATTCTCTCCAGTACTTCATATGGCCCTTTCCATGTGGCTAGTAGTTTACAGTCTACTGTGGGGATCAGCACTAACACCTTATCTCCCGGTTGAAATTCCCTCAGGGTAGCCTGCCGGTTATAAGTGTGCCGCTGGTGTTCTTGTGTTTGTCTCATGTGCTCTCTGACGATGGGCATGACTGTGGCTATCCTGTCTTGCATTGCCGTGATGTGCTCTATGACACTAGTATACGGGGTGGATTGGTGCTCCCAGGTTTCCCGGGCGATGTCTAAGATTCCCCGGGGATGCCTCCCATATACCAGCTCAAAGGGAGAAAACCCCAGCGAGGCTTGAGGAACCTCTCTAATGGCAAACATCAGATACGGCAACATGCAATCCCAGTTTTTCCCATCCTTATCGATTACCTTCCTGAGCATTGACTTCAGGGTTCGGTTGAATCTCTCAACCAGCCCGTCCGTCTGAGGATGGTAAACCGATGTCCTCAACTGTTTCACCTGCCACAGTTTACAAAGGTCCGCCATAAGGCGGGACATAAAGGGGTCCCCTGGTCGGTAAGGATCTCCTTTGGAACCCCTACCCTGGTGAACAAGAGCACTAATTCCTTTGCGATATTTTTGGAAGTCATCGTCCGAAGGGGAATGGCTTCTGGGTAGCGAGTGGCATAATCTAGAATGACCAGAATGTATTGGTGCCCTCTGGCGGATTTGGGTAGTGGGCCCACTAAATCCATCGCTATCCTCTCAAATGGCGTTTCGATTATGGGGAGTGGCACTAACGGGCTTCTAAAAGCTGGTCGGGAGCTGTTAACTGGCACTCCGGGCACTCTCCACAATGCCGAGCCACTTCAGCTTGAATTCCTGGCCAGTAAAACCTCCTTACAATCCGGTCTCGCGTTTTATCGATACCAAGGTGTCCACCCAGAATGTGCCCATGAGCTAGATCCAGTACTGTCCTCCGGTACCGAGTGGGAACCAACAACTGTTCCACCACATCAACCCCTATTTTCGAGACTCTGTACACCAAACCCTTTTTCATGATGAAGTGGGGAAAACTATTAGGCATCATCCCACCATTTATGGGAGTACCATCTACGACCTGCACATCTGCTCTGGCTTGTTGCAGGGTTGGATCCTGGTTTTGGGCCGTCCCAAAATTAGTCAAGGACTCTGCCAGGTCTGCTGGTTCTATATCGTCGTCCTCTGGATTCAGATCAACCCCAGCCCCACTAGTACCGGGCTGTTCGTCATCAGCGAGGTTTGTCACTTCATCCTCCTCCTCCCCTACTAGCACCTGTGATGTTGTCCCCTGGGAGACCTCTTTTCTTGGCTTTGGTTGAAGGCCCCATGCTTCTTCCTGCTTGGTCAGGGTTGTTGGATTCTCAAATATGCCATTCTTGTGGCCTAACTTCGCAAAGTTAGGAAAGTCTCTACCCAATATTACATCATATGGCATCTTTGGGACCACGCCGACCTCATAATCCAGCAGACCGTCCTCTGTTTGTATGCTCACTAAGGCCGTGGAGTACAGACGGGTATCCCCATGAATGCATGTAACACTGATATCCTGTCTTGTATCCAGTTTATGATTCGGCACTAGGCCTGCAACGACCAGGGTTAGCATACTGCCGGAATCCAGCAGTGCTTCAACCTCTTTCCCTTCAATCTTCACCCTGCACATATGTTTGTTTCTTGATCTTTCAAGTACAGTGGTTACAACAGGACATGCATACCGTATATCATCTTCATTTTCACCGAGGTTACATTGCATCGGCTCTTCTTTAATAGGGCAATAGGCTGCAATATGTCCTGGTTGATTACAATTGTAACAGATAGTAGGGGTTCGGGGAGACCCCTCGACACCCAGTCCCGGTTTCCGTTTTTCCCTTAGTGTCTTGGCCTGAATCTGATTCTTTCCTCATGGCCACACGCTGCTCTCTTCCCCCTCTATATGTTGGGACAGCCTTACCCTGTCCGCTGGTTCGCCCATGCCTGGGGAACGGGAATCTTTCCTCCTGTGCATGCTCAGCTGTTCTTGCCGTACAATACCGTTCAACCAGGCCCACGAGATGGTCGGCGGAAAATACCTCGTTCTGGCCAACCCATCGTCTCACTTCTTGGGGTAGACCTCGCTGAAACTGGTTGAATACGATGGTCTTGACAATCTCGGCGGATGACCGGGTCTCTGGTCGCGACCATTTCCGTGCCAGGTGAATCAAGTCGAACATCTGTGTTCGTGGGGGTTGTCCCGGTCGGTAGGACCACTGGTGGAAGCGGTGTGCCCTCACGGTATCTGTCACTCCCAGTCTAGTCAGGATCTCCCCCTTTAGTTTATCGTAATCCTGTGCTTCTTTCAACTCCAGGTCGAAATACGCTTTTTGAGCGTCCCCTGCCAGGTATGGTGCCAGAAGCCCTGCCCATTCTTCTTTCGGCCACTTCTCCCTCTCTGCCGTCCTTTCGAAGGTGGTAAGATATGCTTCCACATCATCCTGCGCTGTCATTTTTTGAAGAAAATGATTGGCCCTCCTCTGGGTATTTGCAGCTGGTAATTGAGCCCCAATTTGGTCCGCTAGCCCCTTTAGGCCTTCTCTTAACTCCCGGGTGTTTCTCTCTTGCTCTTCTATGAGCAGCTGGTTGGTGCGATGCTGGATCTGTAACGTGTCCTGATACATTCGCATTGCATCCTGATGAACTATTTGTTGAGCTCTAGTTGCCTCTTGTTGGGCTGCCGCCGCTTGTAACAGGGCCTGTATGGCTCCCTCCATACTCATTTTCCTGAAAAACTGTCCTAACCAAACAAAGCCAAAACAAAAAAAAAACCTGACTCCCCTTGGAGTGCTAACTGAACATTTATTTATTTTTTCCTTCTAGCTAACCAGTGGTATGTTAGTCCATACCTGCATCCTCCACCACGTGTGGCAAACCTCTTCAAGGTTAGGAGCGTTTGTCACAAACTAAGTGGTAAACTGTCACCAAATCACCCAAGAATGAGAGTTCTTTCGAACAGGACAGTACCTGTGTGTTTGTTTCTCCGTCCTGGTCCACCCAGGCCTTAGGCGAGGTCAAGGATAGCAGGGTTCGGTACACGAATCGGGTTCTCGGTAGGTCCAGGTCCAAACGCCAACAGGTAAGTCCAAACAATCCAGCTCATACACGGTAAATCCAGCCAATCTCTATAGTCTCTTTCTCTATTGATCATAGATCCTTCCAGCCCTCTCTCTTCCTCTTCCTGGTTTCTCTTGACCCTTTATCTGTGAGTTGGCTCCACCTTCTGAGGGTTCCCCTTGCTTCTGGGACTTGTAGTTTTGGCGGTCGGCCATTTTGTGATCTGTAGTTCTGACAGGGGTGGCCATTTTAGTGATCGGGCAGAGCCCGTTTACTAGCTCTGCTTTCACATATCTGCCACTTATCACTCGACCCCCTTCTTTGCCACAACGGCTATGTAGATATTCCATTAAAAATCAGCTGTTTCCAGCTACAATAGTCATTTACAACATGAACAATGTCTACACTGTATTTATTTTGTTGTTGTTTTTTTGTTGTTGAATTTGACCCCTTTTTCTCCCCAATTTCATGGTATCCAATTGTTTTTTTAGTATCTACTATCTTGTCTCGTCGTTACAACTCCCTTACTGGCTCGGGAGAGACGAAGGTTGAAAGTCATGCGTCCTCCGATACCCAACCAAGCCGCACTGCTTCTTAACACAGCGCGCATCCAACCCGGAAGCCAGCCGCACCAATGTGTCGGAGGAAACACCGTGCACCTGGCAACCTTGGTTAGCGCGCACTGCACCACCCGGGAGGCCCTCCACACTGTATTTTTGATCAATGTTATTTTAATGGACAAAAAAATGTGTTTTTCTTTTAAAAACAAGGACATTTCTAAGTGACCCCAAACTTTTGAACGGTAGTGTACAGTACCTTTGCAAAGTATTGATGCCCCTTGACTTTTTCCACATTTTGTTACATTACAGCCTTATTCTAAAATTGACTAATCAACAATCTACACACAATACCCCGTAATGACAAAGCAAAATAGGTTTTTAGACATTTTTACAAATGTATTAAAAATAAAGAACTGAAATGCCACATTTACATAAGTATTCAGACCTTTTACCCAGTACTTTGTTGAAGCACCTTTGGCAGCGATTACAGCCTCAAGTCTTCCTGGGTATGACGCTACAAGCTTGGTACACATGTATTTGGGGAGTTTCTCCCATTCTTCTCTGCAGATCCTCTCAAGCTCTGTCAGGTTGGATTGGTAACGTTGCAGCACAGCTATTTTCAGGTTTCTCCAGAGATGCTAGATCAGGTTCAAGTCCGGGATCTGGCTGGGCCACTCAAGGACATTTTGAGACTTGTCCCAAAGCCACTCCTGCGTTGTCTAGGCAGTGTGCTTAGGGTTGTTGTCCTTTTGGAAGGTGAACCTTTGCCGCAGTTTGAGGTCCTGAGTGCTCTGGAGCAGGTTTTCATCAAGGGTCTCTCTGTACTTTGCTCCGTTCATCATTTCCCTCGATCCTGACTAGTCTCCCTGCCCCGGTTGCTGAAAAACATCTCCACAGCATGATGCTGCCACCATCATGCTTGACCGTAGGGATGGTGCCAGGTTTATTCCACACGTGACACTTGGCATTCAGGCCAAAGGGTTTAATCTTGGTTTCATCAAACCAGATAATCTTATTTCTCCTGGTCAGAGTCCTTTAGGTGTCTTTTGGCAAACTCCAAGCGAGCTGTCATGTGCCTTTTACTGAGGAGTGGCTTCTGTCTTGCAACTCTACCATGAAGGCCTGATTGGTGAAGTGCTGCAGAGATGGTTATCCTTCTGGAAGTTTCTCCCATCTCTACATAGGGACTCTGGAGCTCTGTCAGAGTGACCATCGGGTTCTTGGTCACCTCCCTGACCAAAGCCCTTCTCCCCCGATTGCTAAGTTTAGCCTGGCGGCCACCTCTAGGCAGCATCGTGGTGGTTCCAAACTTCTTCCATTTAAGAATGATGGAGGCCATTGTGTTCTTGGGGACCTTCAATGCTGCAGACATTTTTTTGGTACCCTCCCAGAGATCTGTGCCTTGATTACAATCCGGTCTCTGAGCTCTACGGACAATTCATTCGACCCCATGGCTTCTTATATAGACAGGTGTGTGCCTTTCCAAATCATGTCCAATCAATTGAATTTAGCACAGGTGGACTCCAATCAAGTTGTAGAAACATATCAAGGATGAGCAATGGAAACAGGATGCACCTGAGCTCAGTTTCGAGTCTCATAGCAAAGAGTCTGAAAACGTATGTAAATAAGGTTTTTCTGTTTTATTTTTAACACATTTGTAAAAATGTCTAAAAACTGTTTTCACTTTGTCATCATGGGGTATTGTGTGTAGATTTATTCAGATACATTTTTTTTTGTTGTAATCCATTTTATAATTAAACAAGTAAAGGGGTGTGAATACTTTCTGAATGCACTGTGACTCAAATCTATTGTCCTATTGCAGCTTCTCAATGGGATGGTGGAAAACGAATGGAAGGGGAAAGGGGAGATTCCTAGCCAGTTGTACAACTGAATGCATTCAACTGAAATGTGTCTTCCGCATTTAACCCAACCCCTAACGCGAGGGAGCGACTCTCAGTTTGGTCCCTGAAACACTGAAGCGTCAAAGGAGGCCAAGTTTCCAGGAACACCAGGAAATTCCCAGATTCTGCTGGAATATTGTTGAAAGGACGTGTTGCTAGCTTCAACCGTACAATCTCTATAACCATCCCTCCATAGGCCTGCTGGGTCAGAGACACTTTCCATACTCTCGGGATGACATCACCATTTTACTTCGCCTACACACAGGCCAGGATTCTATCAGATGCGTTGTCCACAAGCAAACCGCATTGCATTCACAGAGATTGCATTCACAGAGATTGCATTCACAGAGATTGCATTCACAGAGATTGCATTCACAGAGATTGCATTCACAGAGATTGCATTCACAGAGATTGCATTCACGGTGAAGTAAATTCAATTACCTTTAAAAGTAAATTGCAGTACGCTTGTCACACTGCGCTTTAATTGATTCCTGGCAACAGGCAATTTGACTAAGTGGTGGAAACCAACTCTTTCCTAAGGTCATGTGCTTTAGGTTCTGACTATAATCTCTGTAATGTTTACCCTGAAGGAGGTATAGGCTGTCTACACTACAGAGGCCTTCACAACATGCTGACGGTAACGTACAGTGTAGGCACCTGTGGAGATTTGACAGTTATCCAGTGGTGTGGGGTGTGGAAGTGAAAACTGTTCTACCTATCCCGCAAAGCTTCACGGCAACCTCTCACTTCTACACCCCAAGAGCTCCTCTTCTCGCCTCTCTTCTCCCGCTCTTCTGTTCGGGTTAAATTTGACCTCTTTCTTTCTGGCCCCTACCCCAGAGCCTTACTCCCCACCTTCTCCCCCCTGCTTCCTCATTCTCCTGCTCCATATTTTCCTGCACCTCTCCTTTCCTGGACTTCCTCTGCCAGTTCTGCTTCGAAGATGACAGACCCCCCCCCCCCCCAGCTCTGGATTGGCTGTCGCTATGGAGACTGGTGCTGGAGTGCTGTGGGGAGGGCTAGTGATGTGAAACTCGCTCATGTGTGAGAATGTGTGTGAAGTGTGAAGTGTGTGTGTGTGTGCATGCATGCTGTGTACAATATGTTTGTACGAGAGAGAGAGAGAGAGAGAGAGAGAGAGAGAGAGAGAGAGAGAGAGTGTGTGAGTGAAGTAGAGGCGGTAATGAGGCTCTTGCTTGTCAGCTGGTCTAGCTGCCTGTTCTGGAGGGCATTCTCCACACTCCTAGTTACCCAGCAATGTGTACTATCCGTTGAGTGTGTGTTACAGTTATATTTCTGTATTCAGCCCACTGTACACATGCCTTTTGTTTAACTCTAATCATATGTCTGCAGGCAGGCAGGCTACAGTGAAGTGAAGTGGCGGAGTGTGTGTGTGTGTCAATGTGTTTCTGCGCTGTGTGGGTGGCAGCTGCAGTGGAGGCGAAGCTTCCTGTGTGACTGCTCCTTTTACACACTGGAGAGCAGCTCAGCTCATCTGGAGCCCTGGCTCCTGGCTGCTTGCAGGGGGAGTGCACCCCAGCACCCTGGATTTGGCTCCTCTCCTGGAGCACAGCTCAAAGTCAACAGGCACAGGACTAGGGAGAGAGAGAGGGAGAGAGAGAGAGAGAGAGAGAGAGAGAGAGAGAGAGAGAGAGAGAGAGAGAGAGAGAGAGAGAGAGAGAGAGAGAGAGAGAGAGAGAGAGAGAGAGAGAGAGAGAGAGAGAGAGAGAGAGAGAGAGAGAGAGAGAGAGAGAGAGAGAGAGAGAGAGAGAGAGAGAGAGAGAGAGAGAGAGAGAGAGAGAATCTGCACAGAATCTGTCAGGGCCCTGACAGTAATAATGGTGTTCCAAAAAAGGTCCAGTTGCCAGGACCACAAATACAAGTTCTATCAAGACACCGTTGCCCTAGAGCACACAAAAAACGATACGTACCTCGGCCTAAACATCAGCGCCACAGGTAGCTTCCACAAAGCTGTGAACGAGCTGAGAGACAAGGCAGGAATGGCCTTCTATGCCATCAAATGGAACATAAAATTTGACGTACCAATTAGAATCTGGCTAAAAATACTTAGAACCCATTGCCCTTTATGGTTGTGAGGTCCGCTCACCAACCAAGAATTCACAAAAAGGGACAAACACCAAATTGAGACTGCATGCAGAATTCTGCAAAAAAATCCTCTGTGTACAACGTAAAGCACCAAATAATGCATGCAGATCAGAATTAGGCCGGTACCCGCAAATTATCAAAATCCAGAAAAGAGCCGTTCAATTCTACAACCACCTAAAAGGAAGAGATTCCCTAACCTTCCATTACAAAGACATCACCTACAGAGAGATGAACCGGGAGAAGAGTCCCCTAAGCAAGCTGGTCCTGGGGCTCTGTTCACAAACCCAAACACACCCCACAGGG
Source organism: Oncorhynchus gorbuscha (assembly GCF_021184085.1). Lineage (NCBI taxonomy): Eukaryota > Metazoa > Chordata > Actinopteri > Salmoniformes > Salmonidae > Oncorhynchus > Oncorhynchus gorbuscha. The sequence continues at coordinate 28,605,128 of NC_060196.1, forward strand.
CCCCAGGACAGCAGCCAATTAGACCCAACCAAATCATGAGAAAACAAAAATATAATTACTTGACACATTGCAAAGAATTAACAAAAAACAGAGCAAACTAGAATGCTGTTTGGCCCTAAACAGAGAGTACACAGTGGCAGAGTACTTGACAACAGTGACTGACCCAAACTTAAGGAAAACGTTGACTATGTACAGACTCAGTGAGCATAGTCTTCCTATTGAGAAAGGCCGCCGTAGGCAGACTTGGCTCTCAAGAGAAGACAGGCTATGTGCACACTGCCCACAAAAGGAGGTGGAAACTGAGCTGCACTTCCTAACCTCCTGCCAAATGTATGACCATATTAGAGACACATATTTCCCTCAGATTACATAGATCCACAAAGAATTCAAAAACAAATCCAATTTTGTGTGAAATACCACAGTTTTTATTTAACCCTACCGGGGAACAACTGCCTTGTTCAGGGGCAGAACAACAGATTTTTACCTTGTCAGCTTCGTGATTCGATCCTACAACTTTTCGGTTACTGGCCCAACGCTCTAACTACTGGGCTACCTGCCACCGCAGAGTCTGCCATCATATTTGTGACCTGTTGCCACAAGAAAAGGGCAACAAGTGAAGAACAAACACCATTGTAAATACAACCCATATTTAATTTCCCTTTTGTACTTTAACTATTTGCACATTGTAACAACTGTATATAGACATAATGACATTTGAAATGTCTTTATTATTTTGGAACTTCTGTGAGTGTAACGTTTACTGTTAATTTTAATTGTTTTATGATCTATTATCGAGAGAGAGAGAGGGAGAGAGAGAGAGAGAGAGAGAGAGAGAGAGAGAGAGAGAGAGAGAGAGAGAGAGAGAGAGAGAGAGAGAGAGAGAGAGAGAGAGAGAGAGAGAGGGAGAGATGACCCAAATCGAGGGGCAGAGGTCTGTTGGAGACAGACGGCTGATGAACATCCTAAAATGGACACTGTAGATGTGATCACGTAGGGCCTATATCTTAAATCAATAGGGCCTATTATATAAGTGCACACTGTATTGCAGTGCATTGCAGTACACCGTTCCAAGTTCTACAAAAATATCATTTATTTGTATAGCTGTGGATATCTCTCTGTACTGGTCTAATACCCCCATTTAGAGCTGTCGCAGTCATTACAGTCATTGGGAGTTGCATGCATATCCCAGTAAATGATTGTACAGTAGAAGTTGGCTCCAGGTCATGATGTCTTTTTGCTACATCAAAGGAGTAGTGCTGTAATAGAACTGTACTGTTTGCTACCACAGTCGGATAGCTAACGGCCACAGAATTTCCCAAAATGCTTGCTGGCGATCGAATATACTTTTAAAGGAAGAGCCACTGTATCACCCCTCGTTGGTAGGTCTTTACGGACTGTGGTGGTTTGTTGAGTTTTTAATGGCACAGAGTCCGAATCCGATCTGGGCTCAAACACGTTTTGTAAGGGGCTATTTGAAAGCAGCTTGCTGTGAGCGGCTTAGCAGTTTGTTGCCATGCTGGCTATAACCAGCTATAACCAGCTATAACCAGCTATAACCAGCTATAACTAGCTATAGCCAGATGACCAGTAAGCCACATACTGTGAAATGAGAAGCATTTGAAATCGATTCAGATTGCATATCATAAAATTGTGGCAGCACGTAGAACATTGACCTTTAACAGCACGTAGAACATTGACCTGATTATCTAAAATCTACCGAAACACCATTTTGCCCATTTTAGTGAGGTATAAACAACAACAGTGGTTTTAGGCTTTACAGAAAATGTCTGAAAAGGAAAAGATATTTCACAAACCTTCCTCTTCTCTCGACTGTACATAAAAACCATCTGAGAACAAACATGACCCTGTTACAGTTTTTCATTTCTGTTTTTGGAGCCAGGAAAAGACAGTTTAATTCATTTTAATCTGTTAAATTGCAGACTCTAAGTGCTATATTTAGATTCCTGTAATGTTGCATATTTGAAATAAGCCAGAGGGAACCCTTTCAACCTCCCCCCCTTCACCCCCCCCCCCCCTCGGAGTATCAAAGTATTATTTCAACCATGTAGTCGTTAGCATCTCTTTGATATCTCTTTGGCACGGCATGTAGCATTGACCGCATTCCTGCTCACTGCTTTTTAATTGGGCTATGCTACGCTATGCTACGTTAGCCTCGTGTGACTGCCTTGTGCCTGTTCATGTGGCTGGCTTGCTGGGTTTTATACTCAGACCTGCTTAAGCGAACAACATCAACATTTTGTTGTTGAGTGATGGTGGGCTGTGGGCGGTGGGGCCTCTCCTTGAATCTTTCGAACAGCACTTATCTTCAAAGTGCATTCATTTCCTTTTAGATTACTTCACAACTCTCTTGTATCTCTCCTTTCCTTTCCTTCGTTCTCTCTCCCTCTTCCTCTTTCTCTCCTGCACACTCATTTCCGGTCCCCGTCTCTTTCTCTCTCTCTTTCTCCCACCCTCTTATATGTCTGTTTCTGTGTGAGTGCCGAGAAGATTCGTCAGTAAGGCTGTGAGTGTGCCCCGCTATTGCCAAATGAAGATGCCGTGTGGAGGGTATTGCCCAATGTCTCCAGATGTGTCCCTAACCCTCTCGCACAGCTGTGCCGTGATTGCTCACAATGCTTTCGGACATTTAAACACACGCCTGCACGCACATGTACACATACACACACACACACACAAACACACACGTACCGACACATGCCCGCCTGCATGTACGTACATGTACACGCACACACACTCTAAAATTATCTCCTTCCCTCAGGCAGAGGGCTTGGACAGATTTCTCTCATATCGGCGTGTGTGTGTGTGTGCGTGTGTGCGTGCGTGTGTGCGTGCGTGTGTGTGTGCGTGCATGTGTGTATGCGTCAGAGATAGAGCCAGTCAGATCTGATTCAATGTGATTTGTTTACCTTCACTCATCATTACACTAATCCTTTAAATGCCTTTCATGCTATTTTCCAATCCTATCATGAGTAATGCCAAATCTCACTGCTTCATACCTGATCCACACACCCAAAAGGATTGGAATCACACTGAAAACATTGGCAATACTGTAGATTGGTCTTAATGTGGTTCATTAAGGTTTTAGAAGAAAAAGGAAATCCTGATATTGACAGAGAAGGAGAAACAGAGACTCCTTTCCGCCTAAACAGACACACACACACACACACACACACACACACACACACACACACACACACACACACACACACACACACACACACACACACACACACACACACACACACACACACACACACACACACACACACACACACACACACACACACACACACTTTCCCATTTTTTTTTTTCAATTGAATGGGGAAAATGAAGAAATGTGATTTACATGACTAATCTGAACACAACAGGACAATAGGACTATAGGACAGTCTAATATCAAGCTGTAGCAGGCTAAACTGGTTGGTCCCTGGGATATACTTTACAGACAGTATGTATTTTCATAGAAGTATGACTTTCGATAACCATACAATGACTAAAAGTTGACAAATTAAATATATATATATATTTTTTTACAGTTCCTCTGCATCTCAACAGGGACACACATTTACTTTTTTTGAAATAATTTGCTGCGACAAGCCTTTGACATAAAATTGGGACTAATGCTGACTAGAAGCTTGTGTATTATGACCATTTTGCTTTTTTCAGACCCAGACAGCCTTCGTCATGCAGAAGAGCTCTCAAAAATGCATATTTGCATGTAAAACATTCAACACATAAACGAGAACGTATTAGCATGTAAATTATCGCTCCTCGTCGCCCACTGATTTGCATTGCTAACTGTGCAAAATAAACATCTCGTGAATATGTCACCAAGGTTGTCATTTCAAAGCCATTAGCCAATCGCTAAACACCTCTTGATCCCCCCTCTCTCCCTGCTCTCCCTGCTCTCTCTCTTCTATATATCTCTCCCTGCTCTCTCTCTTCTATATATCTCTCCCTGCTCTATATATCTCTCCCTGCTCTCTCTCTCCTATAGATCTCTCCTTGCTCTCTCTCTCCTATATATCTCTCCCTGCTCTCTCTCTCCCATATCTCTCCCTGCTCTCTCTCTCCTATATATATCTCTACCGGATCTCTCTCTCCTATATATATCTCTCCCTGCTCTCTCTCTCCTATATATCTCTACCTGCTCTCTCTCTTCTATATATCTCTACCTGCTCTCTCTCTCCTATATATCTCTACCTGCTCTCTCTCTCCTATATATATCTCCCTGCTCTCTCTCTTCTATATATCTCTCCCTGCTCTCTCTCCTATATATCTCTACCTGCTCTCTCTCTCCTATATATATCTCCCTGCTCTCTCTCTTCTATATATCTCTCCCTGCTCTCTCTCTCCTATATATCTCTCCCTGCTCTCTCTCTCCTATATATCTCTCCCTGCTCTCTCTCTCCTATATATCTCTCCCTGCTCTCTCTCTCCTATATATCTCTCCCTGCTCTCTCTCTCCTATATATCTCTCCCTGCTCTCTCTCTCCTATATATCTCTACCTGCTCTCTCTCTCCTATATATATCTCTACCTGCTCTCTCTCTCCTATATATATCTCTACCTGCTCTCTCTCCTATATATCTCTACCTGCTCTCTCTCTCCTATATATCTCTCCCTGCTCTCTCTCTCCTATATATATCTCTACCCGCTCTCTCTCTCCTATATATATCTCCCTGCTCTCTCTCTCCTATATATATCTCTACCTGCTCTCTCTCTCCTATATATATCTCTACCTGCTCTCTCTCTCCAATATATCTCTACCTGCTCTCTCTCTCCTATATATCTCTACCTGCTCTCTCTCTCCTATATATCTCTCCCTGCTCTCTCTCTTCTATATATCTCTCCCTGCTCTCTCGCTCCTATATATATCTCTCCCTGCTCTCTCTCTCTCCTATATATATCTCTCCCTGCTCTCTCTCTTCTATATATCTCTCCCTGCTCTCTCTCTTCTATATATCTCTCCCTGCTCTCTCTTTTCTATATATCTCTCCCTGCTCTCTCTCTTCTATATATCTCTCCCTGCTCTCTCTCTTCTATATATCTCTCCCTGCTCTCTCTCTTCTATATATCTCTCCCTGCTCTCTCTCTTCTATATATCTCTCCCTGCTCTCTATCTTCTATATATCTCTCCCTGCTCTCTATCTTCTATATATCTCTCCCTGCTCTCTATCTTCTATATATCTCTCCCTGCTCTCTCTCTCCTATATATCTCTCCCTGCTCTCTCTCTCCTATATATCTCTCCCTGCTCTCTCTCTCCTATATATCTCTCCCTGCTTTCTCTCTCCTATATCTCCCTCTCTCTCGCTCATCTCCATCTTTCTCTCTCTTTTCCTAGTCTATCTGTCTGTCTGGGGTCTTCTGAGCCCTGTGTGTCACCATCAAATCCCATCCTTTCTTCCTACTCTCTCTCTCACACATATCAGATTGTTGGACTCTGTCAGGGGACCAGGATCTGGCAGTGCCCTCGCCCCATCTGTTAGACAGAGACTGATTGAGTGAGAGAGCGAGGGGAAGAGAGAGGGGGGGGGGGCATGTGTGAATATGGGATGTGTGTGTGTGTGTTTGTACAGGAATGTGTAAATGTGTCTGTGTGCATGAGAATTTACGTTCGATCATGTCTGTGCAAATGCACGTGCACCCATGTGATCTTTAGGGTAAATGGAAATACCTGTGTATTTGTGTTCGGGACTTTGTGTTAGTGTGTGTATGGCCCATGGGAACTTATGTGTGAGCGTGTATGTGGCCTGTGTGAGCGCGCATGTATGTGCATTTATGGATGCCTGTACAACATGTGAGATCGCGTGTGCGCATAAACATTTATACATGTATGAGTGTCTATGCGGTGAGTATACGCCGGGAGATAGAGAGGGGAACTGTGTCTGTGTGACTACATGAAAGCCCATGAGGGGCCACATAGCTCCACTCACTAATCAAACGCTGAGAGGACAGCCTGCAGGGCCCACCCCAAAAAACATGTTGCAACACAGTGCTGCCACCTGCTGTTCACCAGCTGTAACTGTGGCCTGATACAGTAAGTGCAACTGCACTGGTGCCAACAGACTGCCAGAGGCAGACAGGGTACACCCTGTCCTCGGGATATGGACTGCACTGCTCTGCTCTGCTCAGAGAACTGCAACCACTGGCCCCGTTCAAATTCTTTAAACATGCATCCTTCCTTTATCCTGTCCCTGAGGTGCCAGCCCCGATTAGAAATGGAGTGTCAGGTGAACGGGGCCTGTGTGTATCAGCGAGGAAGAGGAAGTCAAAATACAAGGTCCATATTTGGTCGATATTCCAGTGAGGCAAAAACAGGTGGGAAAAAAGGTGTAAGATATTCAGGCTGTCGTATCTCAGAAGAGTTAATACACATACTCTGTATGCTGGAATTCACTCCATATGATCACATAATCAGTGCCTAATTCATCCAAGATACCCAACAGAGCCAGTGGAATGCAAATCAGTGTGACAGCAGCAATGTTTAATTCCAATTTAACTCAAACAGCAGATGGGTTTGACTGAGATGTGAGGTGGGAGATAGAAAGGAGAGCCGAAGATTCTCTTCGTCCAGAAATGAGATCATCATCCCTAGATAATGTCCATTGCAAATGAATTGACTCCTGGTTTGTCTCCACATTCACCTTGAAGGAAAAAGGAAACCGCACACTGCTCTTGATAGTATCCCCGATCTTTAATAAGCTGACGTATCGGCCACACGGCCTCCGTCACATTCCACATTCACGTACCATGAAGATCAGCACATTTCTGGGAATCCTAAGGGAGGAACGTAAAAGCTCCAAAAAGTTATTTCCCGAAATAGTTGAGAGTATATAACGTGTCAACCTTCTGAATCGTTTTGTAAGCGCTCATTTAACAAGAACGTTGTCACATGAAAGCATGAAGTGAAAATGAAATGAAACAGTGCCCCTGACAGAAATGATTAAACCACAAAAATAATGTGCTAAAGTATGTACTGTACTACGTTAGCACACTGTATTGTGCTAATAATTGCCTATTATGCAGTAAGCTTTAAGGCTGCAGCACCATTGTTTGCTATTAAGAGGGATTTCAGGGGTGTATTCATTAGTCGGATTCTGTTGCAAAACGTTTTGCAACGGAAACTGCTTACCATATACTCTCGGAACCAAATGGAAGCATGTACAGCAAACACAATCAAGCGGGGAGGGGCCTACCTGAATTTGTCCAATAGAAACTCTTGTTTCCGTCGCAAAACATTTTACAGCCGACCAAACATTTTTGCAACGGAATCCGACTAATGAATTAACCCCAGCGGTCTTTTCTCTAGATTCCACACCTCTTTAAGCGGAGAATAGACAGAGTGGTTCAGAGCCATCCACATCCCATGGACCTTACGTGTTCTGGGATTACTTATTTTGGGTTTTTTAAAGGGTTTTACCTTTGGATTACAAATAGTTCTTGGAATTTGGGACTTTTTCCCCAATACTACATTTTTCAGTTACATTGTGAATTTGCTCATTGGGGTTTGTGTCTGTGACAAGACTATTCATTAGTTGAATGAATCATTGTTGAGGATCATTATTGTGCTGTTTATGTGGAACCATTTTGATTTTCCTCTCCGTACAGAAGTATTACACTGACCTCAGTAACATATCAAGTTTGAGGTTCACAAAACTTTGTTACGACATATTAGCTCTAATAGTTCTATAGAAGACAAATCCTCCCATCCCCATCCATCCAGTGAGAAAAGAAGTGATCTGATTGAAATATAATTCAACACAACAGCTACTGTAGGTCACCTATACCGGAGTTGAGACCCTACCAAAGAGTGTCCTTGAACACAAAATACCATCATTTTACCACAAAGTCGACAAACATGCAGAGAAATTCCCGATAGCAAACCGAAATCATCATAGTCCTAGAAATGTAGTGTCATGGAACTATGCACTAGTCACAAAACCATAAAATCCATGGTATTCAGGAGACAGATACAATTGAGGTTCTACGTGATCTTTTATTTTACCTTTATTTTACTAGGCAAGTCAGTTAAGAACAAATTCTTATTTTCAATGACGGCCCAGGAACAGTGGGTTAACTGCCTGTTCAGGGGCGGAATGACAAATTTGTACCTTGTCAGCTCGGGGATTTGAACTTGCTACCTTCCGGTTACTAGTCCAACGCTCTAACCACTAGGCTACCCTGCCGCTCAGTCTCTCCTGAGTTGCGTTCTGGGAGCCCCCTGTGCACACTGGTATTCATCCTAACTTTGATCTGTCAATGAAGCAAGCGTACACTGCGTATACAAAACATTAGGAACACCTGCCTCATATGGAGTTGAACTGCCTTTTGTCCTCAGGACAGCCTTCATTTGGTCGGGACATGGACTCTACAAGGTGGCTCATGTTGACCCCAACGCTTCCCACAGTTGTTTCAAGTAAGCTGGATGTCCTTTGCGGTGGTTTCGTGATACACACAGGAAACTGTGGGGCGTGAGAAACCCAGCAGCCTTGCAGTTCTTGACACAAACCAGTGAACCTGGCACCCACGACCCCCACCCCGTTCAAAGGCGCATACAGTTGAAGTCGGAAGTTCACATACATTTAGGTTGGAGTCATTAAAACTCGCTTTTCAACCACTCCACAAGTTACTTGTTGACAGAATATAGTTTTGGCAAGTCGGTTAGGACATCTACTGTGTGCATGACACAAGTAATTATTCCAGCAATTGTTTACAGACAGATTATTTCACTTATAATTCACTCTATCACAATTCCAGTGGGTCAGAAATTTACATACACTAAGTTGACTGTGCCTTTAAACAGCTTGGAAAATTCCAGAAAGTGATGTTATGGCTTTAGAAGCTTCTGATAGGCTAATTTACATCATTTGAGTCAATTGGAGGTGTACCTGTGGATGTGTTTCAAGGCCTACCTTCAAATTCAGTGCCTCTTTGCTTGACATCATGGGAAAATCAAAAGAAACCAGCCAAGACCTTGGAAAAAAATGGCCTCCACAAGTCTGGATCATCCTTGGGAGAAATTTCCAAACATCTGAAGGTACCACATTCATCTGTACAAACAATAGAACGCAAGTATAAACATCATGGGATCACGCAGCCGTCATACCGCTCAGGAAGGAGACACGTTCTGTCGACTAGAGATGAACGTATTTTGGTGCGAAAAGTGCAAATCAATCCCAGAACAACAGCAAAGGACCTTGTGAAGATGTTGGAGGAAACCGGTACAAAAGTATCTACAGTGGGGCAAAAAAGTATTTAGTCAGCCACCAATTGTGCAAGTTCTCCCACTTAAAAAGATGAGAGTGGCCTGTAATATTCATCATAGGTATACTTCAACTATGACAAACAAAATGAGAAACAAATATCCAGAAAATCATTGTAGGATTTTTTATGAATTAATTTATTTGCAAATTATGGTGGAAAATAAGTATTTGGTCAATAACAAAAGTTTATCTCAATACTTTGTTATATACCCTTTGTTGGCAATGACAGAGGTCAAATGTTTTCTGTAAGTCTTCACAAGGTTTTCACACACTGTTGCTGGTATTTTGGCCCATTCCTCCATGCAGATCTCCTCCAGAGCAGTGATGTTTGGGGCTGTTTCTGGGCAACACGGACTTTCAACTCCCTCCAAAGATTTTTTATGGGGTTGAGATCTGGAGACTGGCTAGGCCCCTCCAGGACCTTGAAATGCTTCTTACGAAGCCACTCCTTCGTTGCCCGGGTGGTGTGTTTGGGATCATTGTCATGCTGAAAGAACAAGCCAGGTTTCATCTTCAATTCCCTTGCTGATGGTAGGCTTTGTTACTTTGGTCCCAGCTCTCTGCAGGTCATTCACTAGGTCCCCCCCGTGTGGTTCTGGGATTTTTGCTCATCGTTCTTGTGATCATTTTGACCCCACGGGGTGAGATCTTGCGTGGAGCCCCAGATCGAGGGAGATTATCAGTGGTCTTGTATGTCTTACATTTCCTAATAATTGCTCCCACAGTTGATTTCTTCAAACCAAACTGCTTACCTATTGCAGATTCAGTCTTCCCAGCCTGGTGCAGGTCTACAATTTTGTTTCTGGTGTCCTTTGACAGCTCTTTGGTCTTGGCCATAGTGGAGTTTGGATTGTGACTGTTTGTGGTTGTGGATAGGTGTCTTTTATACTGATAACAAGTTCAAACAGGTGCCCTTAATACAGGTAACGAGTGGAGGACAGAGGAGCCTCTTAAAGAAGAAGTTACAGGTCTATGAGAGCCAGAAATCTTGCTTGTTTGTAGGTGACCAAATACTTATTTTCCACCATAATTTGCAAATAAATTCATTAAAAAATTATTTTTCACATCTGGTTTCATTTGCGTTAATTTCTGTGTGTATAATGGTAACCTGTTGCCTGCCTAGGTTTGTTACGGGATTCGTCTTTTGCTGTGAGGTGCTCGGTTCGGTTCCCCCGTTATTTGTTTTCACGGGTTCTGAAATACATGAGTGTCGGAACTTTGTTTGTTCCTCCGTGCCCTGCAGGGCTTCTCTGTGGTCCAGGGCGTTGTACCCGTTGATTGTGCCATTCCTGTGTTGGTGGACTTTCTTATTAAAAAAAAAACGCTTCTCAGACATCCCTTCTCACCTGCGTCTGACTCCTACACCTACCACCTAGACGCACATTGTCACAGATTGAAGTGGATTTCACAAGTGACATCAATACGGGATCATATTTGCTCGTGGATTCACCTGGGCAGTCTTATGTTAATTATACTCAGTGTACATTCAGGATGTGATACTGATTTTCACATTGGATCTTGATAATGATCTCACAGTCATCCTATGAGAGTCCTCCCGCCTAGTGTGAATAAAAACCAGCAATGTACAGGGCATCTCACGACCAGGTTTGGGAGTAGCTAATCTAACTCAAACTACTAACGCACCCATAGGCTAAACACACTACATACATAGTTCGGTACATTGACTGTAGGTCATTTCAGGCCACAGTCCAATATCGCTGGTGGCGAACGGAAAAGTCCTCTGACTCATGACAAAGAACTCTGGGATAGTTTTGACCAGATGTCTGATTAGACTTTTCTTTTCTTTGACTTCTCTACATTGTTGGCCATTTATATGGGTCTGGGGAATAGATGGAGATGTACTCCGGTTCACAGGTGCACAGAGGTAGCCTCTATTGGTTCCATTTGTACATGATGTTCATTATGATTAATGAGCAGAAAACCCGCCAGGAGATAAAGGCTGTCCAACGATAGAGTCAACCATGCAAATAAAAAGGAGGTTGTTGTGGGTTTGTGGCACAAAGATTAGACTCACCGAGACTATAAAACTGGAGAGGATTACAGTTTCACGCCACATTAGGACCCCCTCGCCAACTGAGTGGGGGGGGGGGGGGGGGGGGTCAAAGGTTATCGGCTGTATTTACAGAGTTGCTGGGTGTCAATTGGTTCTTTCTCAACCTGTTTGTCTCTCTGACTGGCTGACTTTCTTTTGACCTGTCTACCTCTTTTTTACCTGTCTGTCCATCTGTCCGTCTGTCTGCCTGCACTTGAAAAAAAAACCAGGGCTACAGAATTGATACGGTAAATGCATATTGAATTATTTTTTATTTCAACATACATTCAAGGGATGGAGACACTGATTTGACTTTTGGTGAAATTTCTATTTCAGATCGGGAACCGAAGAAATTGCAGGCTCCCTTATCAGGGAGATGTTGAGATTCTGCGATTGGGAGGTCTGAAAAATGGCATTTCAATGATTGGTTGTGGTAAGAAGCAATTCCGGATGAATGAAAATAATGTGACCTAATCACGGAGAGGGAATGTATAAAAGTGATCTGCAGAAAGCAGACAGGCTGAGATTCCTAAAGCTTTTGCAAAGTTAAGCTAATCGTTAATATCCGTTTTGTTGGCCAAAAACCAATGTTGCACTAAAGCTGATAAATAAATTATATATATATAGTGACCGTCTCAAGGTGAATGCTGATGTGTTATTCCAATATGAGATATTCAGTATATTTTAACAAGCTTTTAAGACTGTTGTGTTATATGAAACACTCACGGGTTTACATTGAACTTTAGTAATGATGCATTGTAAATGTGCGTAGCAAGTGGTGCATAGCCAATGCTAAACCAGTGCTAAAACACAGTTTCAGCACCTTGGACCAGTCCTCATATGTATATTAACGCTGTACTTTGTAGCAACACACTTGAGCAATAATGACTCATAAAATGTGATGCCACATTAGAAATATTTCAGCACCATGGAAAGAGAAAACCCACTAAAGCCTTAAAGTCATTTTAGCTTGGACAGCGCCTCCATAGAGCTCTTAAAGAGAGACTATTTCTCACAGCTCTGCTGGGCTGTGGTTATAGGCTGGAATGCCTGCTGATAGATAGACTGTCAATTGATTTGTTATTTTCCCCATTCCCCCTAAACTTCGAAGTGTTCAACTCTAGGTAATAAATTGAATGTCATTGGACATACTACTCTCGGACTTCTTGCAATCTCGCTACAGTTGTCAACATAGCAGACCTGGGTTCAAATAGTGTACATTTTCTTTGAAATACTTTAGCTGTGCTTGTTTGAGCTTGCCTGGTGCAATGGATTCAATGGAATTGTCCCAAAGGGGCAACCACCCACCTGACACACCAGGCAGGGACCCCAGACGCTAGAAGTAAACAAGATAAAACGATTAACGAGTAATGGGTGGGTAGGGTTAAGGTTATGCAACATAAACACACATCTTCATTGGTCTTCTTATACTGAAGAGATGCACACTTACAACAGAGCTCACCGTGGACGGAATGTAAAGCTTGTTATAGGAACAGTGAGCGAGTTAATGAGCCAGGGAATGAGTGAGTGAAGGAAGGGATCTTGCTCTTTTTGTTGTTGTTGCTTAATTGTGTCATTAGTAACATGCATGTCATCAGTGAATGCTCCTATCAAGGCTTTACGTGTTCGGTGTATTGCACATCTCCATCGTTAAGTCTGCAGAGATACTGACATGCCGTGGATGTCGCAGTCTGGGCGCCTCTATTAGGTTCCCTCTCACCAAGGCTGGGAGTTTACAAATCATCCTCCCAATGATCTGGCAATGTCTCCTGCAAAAATGAGCTTCGAGGCTTCCTTGACCTGGCCAAGTTGCAGATCTGGGTCTACATGATATTTGGTGGTGAGAGAGACATGTTTGGTGAAAATGCACTATTAATACATTCTGATTAGATTAGATTAGTTTTTCAGGCGACTTTCTGTTGTTGTTGTTGCTTAAAATGGGTCTATTTTCGGGAACAAGGAGTGTCACAAGACTTAAAGTGATAGTTCGCTCCAAAATCAAGGTTTGCCAGATGTTTTCAGAGCTCCACAGTGGGTTAACGGCTCCGTGCCATCTGCTCCAGCTTTATATCCATATTCAGCTATATGCGCCTCGATCTCTATTTTCATCGCCTCTATTTACTTGGGATTGACGACTCGTCTTGACACCAGACCACTATTGAGCTCGGAAAGCATCTGACAAACTTTGAGTTAAAGCCTTGTTAAGTAGAAAATGGTATCGTCACTTCACTGTATTCAGTCAAGCTACCACTTCATTCATGTCTTTTGTCTCAACTTTCCTTTTCTGCCGTGAGGGGGAAAAATGAACGTGTCAATTGCTTGTGTTTTTTTAAATAGAAAAACTCAAGGCAATTAACTCCATTGTATTCCCAGTCAGAACAGGGAAAGGGAGAATTCTGACATGAAATTTTTATCGTAGACTAAATTAAAAGTATGCCGTCATATTTCTCTGAGAATATCGCTTGCTTTTAAACTAAGTTATTAACAAAGAATGAATATGCTGCTTTAATTGTGCCATTCCAGTACTGAGGCACCGCCTTCAAACGTGTGCAGAAGTGCAGTGAATTCTTCATGGCGGCTTTCCAATACAATTTGCCTGTAATTATTCTCTAAGATGAATAGATTGGTTGGCTTAGGAGGATTTGGTCAGCTTTCGGATCTCCTTGAGGTATTTAATGACACACTCAGAACCAGTGACTGTACAGAAATGATAGAGCTTGTAGGGTAACAGCCATGTGGTTTTATAGCCACTTAGTACTGTTTTACCTTTGGCAGCTTGTTTCAGCTGTTCTACGATTTGTAATAGATTCAGGAAAAGGCTCCTTCAGGTTCCTATCCCTCACCACAACATTCCTCCTATTACTCTCGCTCTGACCTCACGACGAAGAGGTCAGTGCCCTGGTCTTCCAATTACAAAACAACAGGGTGACCAATCAAGACGAGTGTCCACTTTTACGGTTAATTAGGCACTATTTTTTTTATGTTTCACAGAACCGATCGGCGGCGTGGCAGCTCTATATTTACGCAGGAAAACAAGCCTCTAGAAAAACACCAGTGGTTTCACAGAGAATGTGGATTCACTTGAAACGTAACTGGAGACATAGACACAGAAGGCAGAGGCTCACGCACGCGCGCGCCCCAGCACACACACACACACACACCATTTCTCTTAATGATTACATCAAGATAAGAAGGACGTGCATGGTACAGAGGCGCATGTCTTCTCTTCTTCTCTGCTACGGTCAAACATTTTATGTCCAGCATAGAGGACAAAATGGCTGGTGCTCAGCAGAAAATAACAAAACAGGCTTTCCCTTTGTTATTCCCGTAAGGGCTAATTATAGCACCTATTTACAGAAGTAGAACAATTGCAAAAGCCTAATGTTGTGACATCAAGTAATTACCAGATCAACGCAGACAGGATTACAGTAATTGAAAAACACATTATCCTTCGAAGGTGTGTCTCTAACATGTGCATGAATAAGTTATTTATCCGTGTGTAACAGTTTCAAGTCCCCAAATTCCCTTACAGTGGAAAAAGTTCAGCCCAGAGTTGAATATTATAGCAATGATAGCAATATTATAGCAAACAATAGCAATGATCATGTATTCCCCTAAGGCACACATAACCGCAAAGTGCAAGGCTTGAATTCTCTTTAGTGTTGTTTTTTATTTTTTTAAAATATGTTTTTATAAAGGTATCTATAAACTGACTTCTTTTTTGCTTGGAGAGAGAGAGAAGAGATGTGGGTGAGGGAGCAAGGAGGAGGAATATAGGTTTACAGATGGGTTATGGGTTTAAGGGGAGGGGAAAAGAGAGAGGGAAGGGAGGGGAAAAGAGAGAGGGAAGGGAGGGGAAAAGAGAGAGGGAAGGGAGGGAGGGAGTGAGACAGGGAGGGAGAGTTCTAATAAATATCTTGACAGCATACTGATACACCACTGAGAGTGTGTATCCATCCACTCCATCGTAACAAAACAAAAAAAATCCACAACGACAAGTTTAGTATTCAACACGTGTCGCGGGAGTGATGAAGAGGGAGGTTGCTAGGTGACGAGGCGTATATACTGAATTTTAACAAAATAACTGGTGAGAGGGGAAAGAGGGATGTAGTCAGCAACATGTAGGTAGACTCGCTGAGTAAAGAAAAGGTCGATACTGTGTATAGGTGCAACATTTGAATACATAGGCTACACAACGGGAGATAACCCGCAGGATATGGCCAGGAGAGGAATGGATGTATTGTGGATGGAGAGACGAGGGGAGAAGAGAGTCTCGGGCTCCTGAAAAACAGTGAGTATTTTACTCCTTGCTGTGAGGGTGATATGTTTAGGTTTCCTTTAAGAAGTGTTCCAAGATTTGCCCTTCAAAAATGTGCTGAATGTTATGCACGGGGGACCGGAATAGTGGCGTGGTGTTTCTCGAGGCTAAATGTGTTCTTATTGGCAGCTAGTTTGATGGATAGGCAACAACCGGACCGGTGAGCGAGGCTTTGACCCCTCTGTCATTGATGCGCTTGCATACTCCAAGTGCTCTGACTGATTTCCAGACGAACACTGCACAGGCATAACCTACTGTACATACACACACTGGCACGGGCATTTGTTCACACTCAAACACACACACACACACACACATTCTGAGTCACCACACATAACTTACATTAGTGATGAAAGAAATGTGGACCTTTTCTTATCTCCCCCAAATCGGCGTTTTTAATCTGGGTACATTACCAGTCGCGGATAGTGATACACATTGCCTTCGCTTGAAACCGGTTTATGCGCATTTGTCCTTTTCGATCGTTTTCTTGTCCACGGAGAACACGTTGTAGCCTTCTTTTTTTGTTCATGACACATCTCTTGGTATTTGCCCAAAAGGCAGCTTTCAGATGTTGAATCAATCCTTGAGCTTTCTGTACGTACCCATCTGTCAGCTGTGCTCCCGACTTTGTGTGAATTTATTGGAAGACAGCTCTTTGAATTGCAATTCTGAACTGTGCAGAAGGTGATTTGCTCTGATCTTATCAGAATTGCTTCGGCAAAACTATCCCACGTGCACTGTTGGGTGTATATTGAGTAAATAGCTTTATCTATTGGCTGGTGGCATGTTTGCATCCTTAACCGGGCCATGCATATATTCTGATTCTTTTGAAAACCAATATTGCAGGCCTTTTAATTCTATCCTAGAGCAAGTTTAAACACGTTTTTTCTTCTTCGAGGATCATTATATAATATGTAGCCTTGAAGGGACACCCTCCATGTTTGGGGTTCTCAAGTGCTTGACGGCATGGGATCTCGAGACTGTCTGCCTGAAAACCCATTGTTCAGTTGACGACACTGTACCGTACACGTTTTCTTTTGTCAGTTGTTCTGGACTGGACCTGTGAGCACGAAAGAGGGTGGGATTTGCAATTGGATTATAATGGACCTAGTTTCATGTGTCATACGTTTCCACACACACACACACAATGTGCACCAGGGCCATACAGTCTGATTCAGGTCGTTTTCAGTGAAACCGATTGTGGAACTCGTCCTAATCCAAAATGCACCATTTCATCCAGTTAATCCTGGAAGGATGTTGAAAACACGTGTTACTTTGTCGTCGGCTGATATCATGGCCTCCGAATGACTTCGGCAAAGCAATCTCTGAGGGATTCCTTTATGGAGAGAAACAAATCTGACAATGACAGGCCCAAGTTGCTCAGGGGAAGCTTCTTTCAGGCCGTTGTTTCAGCTCTTGAGTAACTCTGGACTTGTGGGGACGTGTCCCATTAAATCATCAGACTAATGTGACACTCAGAAGTGCAGGTCCACTGAGTAGGAGACAGAGGAGGTGGAGGAGAAGGGCTGCACCTGTAGCGTCACCTTGGGATTCAGCTCTGTGCTTCCAACTTCCAGTTAAACGTTTTCAAGCAACAGAAAACCTTTTTTCTTTATGGACAAGTCCAGGTAGTTCCTTCCTGTTTGTCTGTTTTCTTCCATTTGATGCCTGATGCTCCTTGCATATCGAGCTCCTTTAGAAAAGTTATTCTTCATCCCTGAGAATTGCACTCAGTCTGAGTTGTTCCATTGAGTCGTTCGTGTAGAAACGAATGGTTGCTGGCTGTGTGACATTATCAGTTACGCTGGCAGCCTTGGACTGAAATCCCCTGTTCTGTTAAGAGGGGGAACTGAGGCCATTTTAGCTTCATCTTCTTTAGAGACAAGCCAAGTGGCCCTGGCTTTCCTCAATGGCGACGGTGGTCAAAGTGTTGGTTGGTTTGGCTACGCCCGGGGGAGCCACCTTGAAACTTGCTCAACTTTCCTGGCTGGGAAAAAAAAATGGATTAAAGCCTTGGATCCAACTTAACGTTAAAGTAGTGAGCTGGAGGCGAGAGGCCTGCCACGAGGTTGCATCCAAAGACGACCGACCGCCTGAATGTACGTGACAGAATCATGTGATCCGAACCTCGCCTTCGACACACCCAGACCCTGTTTGAAGGCCACTCTGAAACTTCTGAGCCATATCTTCATTCCAAGTGTTCTGTAGTCCTTGTCTGGATTAGCCGAGCTAGGACCGCTGCATAGCCTAGTCCCTTCAAAATCAACTATGGACCTCGAAGCCAGTTCCGCACTTTTTTCGTGGGTTCCCCTCTAATCAGGGACTGATATAGACCTGGGACACCAGGTGTGTGTGCAATTAATTCTAAGGTATAACAGAAAACCAGCAGGCTCCAGACCTCTTAGGGTAAGAGTTGAATACGCCTGGCCTATTCAGATAGCTTACAATATGCTCGGCTAAAGGTAGGCCTAAAGGCTATCGTTCTCAGTATCAGAGCGCAGTGACCAAAGAAGGCGACCCTCTCGTTTATCACAAGCATATATCTGGGAGACGATATGTCCAATGTTCCAATTAACTTTCAAAACAAAGAAATGCTCCTTATCTGTTTTTTTTCCGGCTGTTGTGTAGTTTGGGAGGTCATAAATAAATGAGGGCTGCAATGATAACCGACTCAAGCTTCTTGCCTCGGCGACTCACCGAACTAGTGTTTTAACGGTGCCTTTTCTGTCACTGTTTCCATGTCCACATTGCAGCCAGCCAGTGTCTATCCGTTGCAGATAGGCCCGTGGTATATCACGGCTATGGTGTCGGTGTTGCCATTTCTACTCTACGTCTAAAGCACAAAACCTGACAATGTCCGGCGGAATGTTCATGGGTGAATCATTTGCCTTTACTGTGAGCTGAGCGCTCTTTCCAAAAAGTCTTCAGGTTAAAAGAAACGTCCGTCGGCTGTCGTCTTGATCTAGTACATTCAGGGGGCCATATAACCTTGGTGGTTATTTATTTAATTTCTCTTTTTTTAGGCTTGGGCAAACAGTTTGGTTTGGAGGGACTTTGTACTTGACTATGGTGGGGCTGATACTTTCTAAATATATAATGCTAGCGATAATGCTTGGTGGACATCGTGGAACGGATTGCTTTGCTTTCTGTTAACATTGCGTTTTAATCGGGTCATAAATTCCATCTCCCTTAGCAGAGAGAGCTAACGTTTGGCTAATGGCATCGATTGTAAATCCCTTTCGATCAAATGTAAATTGACATTGCATTTGCACCTTTTGGCTTGATGAAGTTACTGCTTCTACCTGCTAGGCCACAGCCTCTTCTACCAGTGCACCCGGAAACGTCTGTCTTCATTTCGCTTCCTCTGAGGAGAGCAATTGAGCTTCAGTCAGCTACACTACGACTCTGACCGGCACAAATGATTACACATCTCGGATCAGCTGTGTTTTTGTATTTCTCTCTGAGTCAGTTCTACTGACAGGCAGGTTTAGTGTTCAGTTGCTTGATTGGTAGCTGGTTGGACGAATCTGACAGAGCCGATGAATACCGTTTGATGAATCAGTCTGTGGACCTTATACACACAGGCAGGTTTTTGGCACAAAACCCCTGTACAGTATGTGCAGTACATGTCTAGGAATAGAGAGAGAGAGGGAGCTGAATGAGGCATAAGAGAAAGACAGTGTATAGAGACCAAAATAAAGAGTTGACGTGTGTGCGTTGCCTCTGCTATACATTTTGTTTTATTTTCTCTATTCTTTCGTGTACCCCAGGCGTACCTTCCCCGCAAAAGCTGTGTTTGTGTACAGACCCTGACGATTTCTTTGTCTCTGTTTACTCTGTTAAAACTTTTATTCTACCTTAGCACCAAACCATCCAACAACAAAACAACAGCCAAGGGATTTTTACATACTTCTATCTGAAATAAATAGGCCTACTGTCAGACACATGGATTTAATAAAGCTGGTCATAGAGCTTTGTGTAACAATATGGCCGCTCATTTGGGAGTTTCCATTGTGCCCGGGAATGCAACAGGTCGTTAATCTGCAGTGACACCGCATTGGGCATGTAGATAGGCACCTTTGCCAGTTCTTTACTGTGGCGTGACAACCTAGACACCCACTGGAGGAGACCTGTAATCCGCCAGCTCCCCTGGGGTCAAAGTTGAGGATCGTGAGCCAGCTAAATACCAACTCATTAGGCTTGGCCAAATGAGGCTCTGGAGAAAATAAAACCCTTAGAAGCATGTGAGAGGCTGAGGGAGCAAGAAATAGGAGAGGGGAGAAGGAGACACAAGGGAGGGAGAGGGATAGAGAGTTAGTGGGAGCGGGAGCGTATAAGAGAGTATTTGTACAAGAGTATTTGTAAAACAAATTTGGTGTTATTTCTTACATACAGCCGGAAATAACTTTTGGGTATCAGAACCGCGATAACCAGCATTTCGACCAGAAATATGACTTTCCAGAATCGGATCCTTTGTTCGTACTCTCCAAGGCAATTTAACTTATCCCAGATTGAACACCATCCACCATTTCCGAGTTTATTACTCGCTAATGTTCAGTCCATGGACAATAAAGTAGACGAGCTCAGGGCAAGGATCTCCTTCCAGAGAGACATCAAGGACTGTAACATACTCTGTTTCAAGGAATCACGACTCTCTCCGGATATACTGTCCCCGTCCATACAGCCAGCTGGGTTCTCAGTACATCGCGCAGACAGGAATAAAGAACTCTCGGGAAAGAAGAAAGGCTGAGGTGTATGTTTTATGATTAACTGCTCTTGGTGTGATTGTGATAACGTAAAGAAACTCAAGTCCATTTGTTCACCCAACCTAGAATACTTCACAATCAAATGCAGACCATATTATCTCCCAAGATCATTTTCTTTGGTTATAGACACAGCTGTGTATATTCCCCCTCAAGCCGATACCACAACGGCCCTCAAGGAACAAGGATCTACACTGGGCTTTGTGCAAACTGGAAACCACATATCCTAAGGCTGCATTTATTGTAGCTGGGGATTTGAACAAAGCAAATCCGAGGAAAACGCAACCGAAGTTCTATTTACATATTGCCCGTAGTACTCACGCTTCAAAAACTCTCAACCATTGTTACTATCCCTTCCGGGATGGCTAGAAGGCCCTCCCCTGCCCTCCCTTTGGCAAATCAGATCACAGCTACATTCTGCTCCATCCTTCCTATAGGCAGAAACTCAAACAGGAAGCACCTGTGCTACGGTCTATTCAAAGCTGTTCTGACCAATCCGGAATCCATGCTTCAAGATTGTTTTGACCTCGCGGATATGTTCCGGGTTGCCTCTGAGAATAACTTTGATGTATACACTGACAAGGGGACTGAGTTCATCAGGAAGTGTATTGGGGATGTTGTTCCCACTGTGACTATAAAAATCTACCCAAACCAAAAACTGTGGATAGATGACAGCATTCGTGCAAAACAGAAAGTGTGAACCCCCACATTTAACCACGGCAAGGTGACTGGGAATAGTGCAGTTATAACACAGTGGCCCTGACGCGGGCCACTCTCCTTCTCTGTGGCCGACGTAAGACATTTAAGCGTGTTAACCCTAGCAAAGATGCCGTCCCAGACGGCATCCCTAGCCGCGTCCTCAGAGCATCCACAGACCTGCTGGTTGGAGTGTTTATGGACATACTCAATCTCTCCCTATCACAGTCTGCTTTCCCTACTTGCTTCAAGATGTCCACCATTGTTCCTGTACCCAAGAAAGCAAAGGTAACTGAACGAAATACCTATCTCCCCATAGCATTCACTTCTGTCATCATGAAGTGCTTTGAGAGGATAGTTAAGGATCATATCCCCTCCACCTTACCTGACACCCTAGACCAACGAAGGAGCTGATCGTGGAATTCAGGAGACAGCATTGGAGAAGGTGAAAATCTTCCAAGTTTCTCGGCAAACACATCACTTTGCAACAGCGTCTCTTCAACCTCAGGAGGCTGAAGAAATTTGGCTTGGCCCCTAAGAGCCTCACAAACTTTTACAGATGCACCATTGAAAGTATCAAGTCGGGCTGTATCACTGCCTGGTACAGCAACTGCACCGCCCCCAACCGCAAGGCTCTCCAGAGGGTGGTGCGGTCTGCCCAAGGCTTCACCGGGGGCAAACTACCCACCCTCCAGGACACCTACAGCACCCGATGTCACAGGAAGGCCAAAAGGACATCAACAACCCGAGCCATGGCCTGTTCACCCAGCTGTCATCCAGAAGGCGAGGTCAGTACAGGTGCATCAAAGCTGGGACAGAGAGACTAAAAAACAGCTTCTATCTCAAGGCCATCAGACTGTTAAATAGCCATCACTAGCCAGTCTCCACCCAGTACCCTGGCCTGAGCTTAGACACTGTCACTAGCTGACTACCACCCAGCTACTCAACCCTGCACCTTGAGGCTGCTGCCCTATGTACATAGACATGGAATCACTTGTCACTTTAATAATGTTTACATACTGTTTTACTCATTTCATATGTATATACTGTATTCTAGTAAATGCCATCCTGTTCAACTAATGCTGTATATAATACTATTCTATCCTATATATTCTACAGATATACTAAATATTCTATTCACATAATGTCTATACATCTACCCACACACACACACACACACACACACACACACACACACACACACACACACACACACACACACACACACACACACACACACACACACACACACACACACACACACACACACACACACACACCCGGACTCCGGACTCCAACATTGCTCGTCCTAATATTTATTTTAGATTTGTGTATATTATTGTGAATTGTTAGATATTACTGCACTGTTGGAGCTAGAAACACAAGCATTTTGCTACACCTGCAATAACATCTTCAACATGTGTATGCGACCAATACAATTGAGTTGGATTTGATTTTAGAAGGAGAGCGAGAGGAAGAAAGAGGTTAGGGAAAGAGGGACAGGGAAGAGATAATGGAAGAGAGACTGAGGGAGAAAGAGAGAAATATGGAGAATAAGATATAGAGGGAGAGGGATAGAGGGAGAGGGATAGAGGGAGAGGGATAGAGGGAGAGGGATAGATGGAGAGGGATAGATGGAGAGGGATAGATGGAGAGGGAGAGGGGGATAGGGATAGAGGGAGAGGGATAGAGGGAGAGGGATAGAGGGAGAGGGATAGATGGAGAGGGAGAGGGATAGAGGGAGAGGGATAGAGGGAGAGGGATAGATGGAGAGGGAGAGGGATAGATGGAGAGGGATAGATGGAGAGGGAGAGGGATAGAGGGAGAGGGATAGAGGGAGAGGGATAGAGGGAGAGGGATAGAGGGAGAGGGAGAGGGATAGAGGGAGAGGGATAGAGGGAGAGGGATAGAGGGAGAGGGATAGAGGGAGAGGGATAGAGGGAGAGGGATAGAGGGAGAGGGATAGAGGGAGAGGGATAGATGGATAGGGATAGAGGGAGAGGGATAGAGGGAGAGGGATAGAGGGAGAGGGATAGATGGAGAGGGATAGATGGAGAGGAAGTGGGAGAGGGAGAGGGATAGATGGAGATGGAGAGGGATAGATGGAGATGGAGAGGGATAGATGGAGAGGGAGAGGGATAGATGGAGAGGGATAGATGGAGATGGAGAGGGATAGATGGAGAGGGAAAGGGATAGATGGAGAGGGAAAGGGATAGATGGAGAGGGAAAGGGATAGATGGAGAGGGAGAGGGATAGAGGGAGAGGGATAGAGGGAGAGGGATAGAGGGAGAGGGATAGAGGGAGAGGGATAGAGGGAGAGGGAGAGGGATAGATGGAGAGGGATAGAGGGAGAGGGATAGAGGGAGAGGGATAGAGGGAGAGGGATAGAGGGAGAGGGATAGAGGGAGAGGGATAGAGGGAGAGGGATAGAGGGAGAGGGATAGAGGGAGAGGGATAGATGGAGAGGGATAGATGGAGAGGGAGAGGGATAGATGGAGAGGGATAGATGGAGAGGGAGAGGGATAGATGGAGGGATAGATGGAGAGGGAGAGAGGGATAGATGGAGAGGGAGAGGGATAGATGGAGAGGGAGAGGAATAGATGGAGAGGGATATATTGAGAGGGATATATGGAGAGGGATATATGGAGAGGGATAGAGGGAGAGGGATAGATGGAGTGGGAGAGGGAGAGGGATAGATGGAGAGATGGAGATGGAGAGGGATAGATGGAGAGGGATAGATGGAGAGGGAGAGGGATCGATGTAGAGGGATCGATGTAGAGGGATCGATGTAGAGGGATAGAGGGATAGAGGGAGAGGGATAGAGGGAGAGGGATAGAGGGAGAGGGATAGAGGGAGAGGGATAGAGGGAGTGGGAGAGGGATAGATGGAGAGGGAGAGGGATAGATGGAGAGGGATAGATGGAGAGGGAGAGGGATAGATGGAGAGGGAGAGGGATAGATGGAGAGGAAGTGGGAGAGGGAGAGGGATAGATGGAGAGGGAGAACGGGACAGGCCAGGGATAGATGGAGAGGGAGAACGGGACAGGCCAGGGATAGATAGAGAGGGAGAGGGATAGATGGAGAGGGAGAACGGGACAGGCCAGGGATAGATAGAGAGGGAGAGGGATAGATGGAGAGGGATAGAGGGAGAGGGATAGATGGAGAGGGAGAGGGATAGATGGAGAGGGAGAGGAATAGATGGAGAGGGATATATGGAGAGGGATATATGGAGAGGGATATATGGAGAGGGATAGATGGAGAGAGATAGATGGAGAGTGATAAATGGAGAAGGAGAGGGATAGAGGGAGAGGGATAGATGGAGTGGGAGAGGGAGAGGGAGAGGGATAGATGGAGAGATGGAGATGGAGAGGGATAGATGGAGAGGGAGAGGGATCGATGTAGAGGGATCGATGTAGAGGGATCGATGTAGAGGGATCGATGTAGAGGGATAGAGGGAGAGGGATAGAGGGATAGAGGGAGAGGGATAGAGGGATAGAGGGAGAGGGATAGAGGGAGAGGGATAGATGGAGAGGGATAGATGGAGAGGAAGTGGGAGAGGGAGAGGGATAGATGGAGAGGGAGAACGGGACAGGCCAGGGATAGATAGAGAGGGAGAGGGATAGATGGAGAGGGAGAACGGGACAGGCCAGGGATAGATAGAGAGGGAGAGGGATAGATGGAGAGGGAGAACGGGACAGGCCAGGGATAGATAGAGAGGGAGAGGGATAGATGGAGAGGGAGAACGGGACAGGCCAGGGATAGATAGAGAGGGAGGGATAGATGGAGAGGGAGAACGGGACAGGCCAGGGATAGATAGAGAGGGAGAGGGATAGATGGAGAGGGAGAACGGGACAGGCCAGGGATAGATAGAGAGGGAGAGGGATAGATGGAGAGGGAGAACGGGACAGGCCAGGGAAAGATAGAGAGGGAGAGCGGGACAGGCCATGGATAGATGGAGAGCGGGACAGGCCAGGGATAGATGGAGAGGGAGTGGGAGCGGGAGATGGACTGGTCGATAGAGGAGAGAGAGATAGAAGGCGTCAGAACAAACATGAGCAACATACCAGGGGGAGTCGAGGGAGCATCAGACACCCTCAGAATCCTATATCCCACTGGTCACACACTGGTTGAATCAATGTCAGTTCCTCACCATTTTAATGAAATTGCATGGATCCAACATGGATTAGATGTTGAATTGACGTCTGTGCCCAATGGGATCCATTCCGCGGCTCATTTTTTGTCCTCATGTCTCTCCTTCATAGAAAAGTCATTTAGCAGACGCGTTTATCCAATGTAACTTACAGTCCCGCACGCAAAGATTTTACATATGGATGGTACTGGGACTCGAACCTACTACCCTGGTGTTATCTGTGCCATGATTTGCCAACTGAACTACAAAGGACCATGACATTAGCTAATCCACCCCCCCCACCCCTTTTTCTCTCTCTCACTGCCTGTTTTTCCTTCTCCCCAATCTGTAATTTCCTGAAAAAATATAGCCGAAATCTGTTCCTCTGCCCCTTTATCCGTAACTCCCTTCACCAGCTTCTCTTTCAATCTAATGAAGGTCATGTTTATTAAAAACATTATTAGCGAGGTCACCGGCCAGCCTGTTGATTGCTTCTTCTGCAGAGAGAGCAGATGCTCTTAAATACCTCTGTGCTTCCTCCTCGGTGCTGTGTGCTGAGCCGAGCAGGCCCGCGTTCATTCGTTCCTTCCCCTCCCACCATCCATAGCCGCAGCATATGGGAAATGAAGAATGCCACCAATGACCGTCAGCAAATGCATTGTGGTAGGTATTTTTAGAGTAGCAATTATTTCTATAACTGATATTGCTTCTTTGTGTGCAGAGTGCTATGGGGCAAAGTTTGATCCCAGTACAATTTTCGCCACCAAATGACTTTCATGCGAAGACGATGCATGAGGTAAAGCATCACATCCCCCAATAAATTGGAATGCGATATTCCTTATTTTCAGCCACACAATCAGTGGTGATTTGGAGGTATAGTAGGAAGTGGCAAATATTGCTTCTTGTTTGTACATATTTGGTGTAAAATTGAAAGAGGAAAACAAAATGTATAAAGTAATGATTGCATTTCATCCAGGCAAATACTTTATACCGTTTAATCTTAAATAGCCTCCTGAAAGTAACTGCTGTGCTGCTGACTGTGAGGGAATCTTTCTGGTTAAAGCTCAAGGAGTCCTGTATCGGTTCTGTTGTTCTCCTGGCACTTCTTTGGAAACAAGACCGGTCACCTCAAGGGGATTTATCCTATGTGGAATATGTAGAAATAGAAGAAGATACAGTGCATTCAGAAAGTATTCAGACCCCTTGACTTTTCCCCCATTTTGTTACGTTACAGCCTTAATTAGATCGTTTTTTTCTCTCATCAATCTTCACACAATACCCCATAAAGACAAAGCAAAACATACATTTGTTTTTTAAATGTTGCAAATGTGTATAAAAAAAAACAATATTTAGGTTTTTTATTCTAAATACATTTGTAGAAATTGCGAAAAACCTGTTTTCACTTTGTCATGATGGGGGATGTGTATATTGATGAGGGGGAAAAAAGTATTTGATCAATTTTATTATAAGGCTGTAACGTAACAAAATGTGTAAAAAGAAGGGAAAGGAGTCTCAATACTTTCCGAATGCACTGTAAAAATAGTAACCGTCTGTCTGGCAATGCACAGAGTACAAAACTTTAAAAAAAACCTTCCTAATATTGAGTTGCACCACCCTTTTGCCCTCAGAACAGCCTCAATTTCATTGTGGCGTTGACTCTACAAGGTGTCGAAAGCGTTCCACAGGGATGCTGGCCATGTTGACGCCAATGCTTCCCACGGTTGTGTCAAGTTTGCTGGATGTCGTTTTTGGTGGGGGACCATTCTTGTTGCACAGGGGAAACTGTTGAGTGTGAAAAACCCCAGCAGCGTTCTTGACACAAACCGGTGCGCCTGGCACCTATGCCATACCCCGTTCA
This sequence comes from Oncorhynchus gorbuscha, assembly GCF_021184085.1. Lineage (NCBI taxonomy): Eukaryota > Metazoa > Chordata > Actinopteri > Salmoniformes > Salmonidae > Oncorhynchus > Oncorhynchus gorbuscha. Next base: position 28,632,231 of record NC_060196.1, read on the forward strand.
AAGGCACTTGAATCTTTTGTCTTGCCCAATCTCCCTCAATGTCTCAATTGTCTCAAGGCTTAAAAATCCATCGTTAACCTGTCTCCTCCCCTTCATCTACACTGATTGACGTGGATTTAACAAGTGACATCAATAAGGGATCATAGCTTTCACCTGGATTCACCTGGTCAGTCGATGTCATGGAAAGAGCAGGTGTTCATGTTTTGTACACTCAGTGTATATATTACAAGTGCTTCAAACTGTACCTACACTAGGTGTTGTAGTGGGAGGAAGACCTCTTTAACTGCGTGGAATTCCTTTTCTGTCAGACATGGAGTCACGGAGTGCCTTGAAAAGCAGTTGGCTTTGACAAAATTGCATTGATTCTTACTCTGTGTGAGTGTGTATAAGATTGTGTGTGTGTGTGCGTGTGTGCGTGTGTGCGTGCGTGTGTGTGTGTGTGTGTGTGTGTGTGTGTGTGTGTGTGTGTGTGTGTGTGTGTGTGTGTGTGTGTGTGTGTGTGTGTGTGTGTGTGTGTGTGTGTGTGTGTGTGTGTGTGTGTGTGTGTGAGACAGGGGTAGTCAGGAGGGCCCTGACTTTTGGGTCATGGGACTGAAATATTTTGAGCATACGTGACGGACCATCACACTCCTGCTTATGGTGTCTCTGTGTGCCAAAGCGCCAGCGGATACCGCTTGGAGTAAGACAGGGCCAGGCAGTTCCTCATGACGCTCGCACTGCTCTGAGAGTCTGCCAACACTTAGACGGCCATAAAGAGAGACTCGACATAATCACTCTCTGTCTCCCTCATGGTCAGTACAGTTACTTCTGCCTACCGGTTATCCCGTGGTCCAGATCGGGTTTTGCGCTGACCGTGCTATATGATCATCACAGAAGATTCACGTTGGAGCTGAATGTGCCATACAACCCCTCACACAAGATGCAGGTTTTTTTTGTTTTTTGAGTGAAAATACTGTATGAGGACGTCCGTTCCTGGTGTATTACCCAGTAAGCCGTTGACAACCAATAGATATGGGGGAGGAGTTCACGGATGTATAGCCTCTATGCTAATGCCTGGTCAGTTAACATGGCTACAGAGTTCCCGTACGGTACTGTACAGCTGACACTGTTTCCGTCAGCCAGGATACGCACGATCCATTCACCCAGCTGTGTGTTTTACAGTAACCTCTGACCTGTACTCTGAACTACTAACCAGTCTTCTCCCAACGCCATTTCCCTAACCACTATACCACTCCACGGCCATGATACCGCAGGGCCCATTTAACATAGGCAACAAACAATGCACTACTATATCAAGGGAAGACCATAAGACTGCCGTATGAGAGCCCTGGGGAGTATGAGAGCCCTGGGGAGTATGAGAGCCCTGGGGAGTATGAGAGCCCTGGGGAGTATGAGAGCCCTGGGGAGTATGAGAGCCCTGGGGAGTATGAGAGCCCTGGGGAGTATGAGAGCCCTGGGGAGTATGAGAGCCCTGGGGAGTATGAGAGCCCTGGGGAGTATGAGAGCCCTGGGGAGTATGAGAGCCCTGGGGAGTATGAGAGCCCTGGGGAGTATGAGAGCCCTGGGGAGTATGAGAGCCCTGGGGAGTATGAGAGCCTTGGGGAGTATGAGAGCCCTGGGGAGTATGAGAGCCCTGGGGAGTATGAGAGCCCTGGGGAGTATGAGAGCCCTGGGGAGTATGAGAGCCCTGGGGAGTATGAGAGCCCTGGGGAGTATGAGAGCCCTGGGGAGTATGAGAGCCCTGGGGAGTACGAGAGCCCTGGGGAGTACGAGAGCCCTGGGGAGTACGAGAGCCCTGGGGAGTACGAGAGCCCTGGGGAGTACGAGAGCCCTGGGGAGTACGAGAGCCCTGGGGATTGACAACACAAGCTGAGTGGTTCAGGGCCAGCGGATGGACTGCTAGCCTGGAATGATTGATCCGGAATCTGTATGGTCAGTAGGGCGGTTTGTACTGGATTCAGCCGTATGTCCTTCGAACTGAGTACAGAACCTGTGTGGTCTGTACTGGTTTCATCAGATCTGTATTTGTTTCATAGAGTCTGAACAGGATTAAGCCGCACGCCATTCCAGTCTTTCTCACGCTGAAAAATGCTGAGGCCGTTAGGTTCCATGGCGGGCTCTGCCCATAGGCTTAACCGAGGTAGTAATATCCAATTGAATTATGCAACGGGGCTCGGATGAGCCATTCAAGCCGAGGTCTGGCTTTGTCTGAATGGTATATTGAGGGCAGTGTTAAATACTTATCTTTCTTGCCTACCCCATACTACCGTCCCTTAGATATACTTCAGCAAGGCACTTAACCCTAATTAACGCCAGGGGAACCATTCTACTATGGCTGACACTGTAAAACAACACATTTGACTGCATCTATCTGGTGTATGTGACAATAAAATATATATATTTTGTAAAATATATTTGTTATATCCTCTCTCAATACTTTTATTGTTTTCCCACTTTACAGCCGCTGTGGCTATCTGGCTCACTGGCTCAATCCCCTATTTGCTCTCTGTCTTCCCCGACAGCCACAGTATCTTTTAATTTCTCTACCCCCCCCCCTCCGTTTCGCCCCAAATTGAGCACTTTTCGTCATCGTAATCCCTCTATTTTTTTCCTCAGATGATAACTCGGCGTCAAAAGGAGCGATGTAGGAATGTGAAAACGGAATTAGAGAGAAAGAGAGAGGGAGAGCGAGAGAACAAGGCAGAAAGAAGCTGTTTGTTTGGGGCAGTGAAGAGGAAGCCATCAGCAAGCCTTCTGGTTCAAAGCAATGACATTAAGCCACGGACGCTATGAGAGAAAACGGGCAATATGAGAGGGAGTGACAGATACTGATTGTTGTTCTGCGTGTTAGTAATCCGGAGAGAGTGGGTTTTTGACTCTGTGTATATTTGTGTGTGCCCCAGGGGGAGAGGGAGGGTTAATTAAAGAGAGTGAATGGAAAGGGGGGTGATGAGAAGGAGGGGGGGGGGGGGGGGGCTGGGTTGGCACGCTAAGCGACTTCAAAATGATTAATTAAGTGTTGCTTGCGTTACATCTCCTTACATTTCGTGTACAGTCCCATAGTGTCACTCAACTGCACAGAGCATTTCCCCACCTCAATCACAATTGTTTATAATAACATGCATACACACAACTACCTCGACCAAACTCACCACCCCTCCCCAGTTTTATTTGTACTGTAATTTAGCCCTGTCCATTTAGATGTACAGTACCCATTGGTGGTTTATGGCTGCAAAGATTTATAGCTCAGCTTCAAAGCTCTCCAATGATGTGGGATCAAACCATGAATCAGCTCCTGGGCTAATTAATTCTGATGTCCGGGGGGGGGGGGGTTGAGTTCAAGGGGTGAACACTCCTACTCTAGTCCCCAAGCAGTGGGTTTATGTTCCTCTGTAGTTCACTGTACTTGGCTTTACGCTTACACTGACCTTAAGATGTTGATTGATTGTATGGTAGGTGATGCAGGCCCACTCCATCCACCCCTCTGTCTAGTGCAATCTCTCTCTCTCTCTCTCTCTCTCTCTCTCTCTCTCTCTCTCTCTCTCTCTCTCTCTCCTTTTGAAACCTGCTCTTTTTAAATGAGGCTCAGTGTGTAGCACCCCGTTTCCCATTACGCCTACACCCCCCTCTCTCTTCCACTTGATTGTTTTTCAATAGTACCCCTCGCCACTGTAGCTCCTACTTACTTCTATGCGTATCTTTGCTCCTCTCCTCACTTACTTACAGGCCTTTCATTCTTCAGACTTTCCCCCCCTGAATCCTTTTTTCTCACCTCTCCTCTCCACTCCAGGTCCTTCTTCGCCTGTGAACTGACGCCGTCGCTGCTCTGCCCACCGAACTGCGCCCCCTCCCCTCCCCTCCCCCCCCCCATGGCAGCCAAGCCCGCCCTCTCCCTCCTGTTGGCCGTGTTGGCCTGCACGGGGCCCGCCCGCTCCTCCCCTCCCCTCTTGCTCCGCCCCCGGGAGAGAGAGAGGGACTTGGGTGTAGTCAACATCGCTGTGGTCCACTCGGGCTCCTCCCTGCTCCCGGAGACGGCCGCTGCTGGGGGAACGGGCGCCACGAACGGGGGTCCTCAGGGGAGGGGGGCCTCGTCGTCATTGGCTATGGTGGCGGCGTCTGCGCCACTGGCTTCTGCTTCGGCGGCTCTGGTGGGCGGTAGCGTGATGACGCAGTATGGCCCAGCCAACGTGATCTACCTGACGGTGAACGAGAGCAGCCCGGCGAGCCTTCTGCTGCAGCTGTGTGAGCTGCTGGCCACTACGCCGCTCCAGGGGCTGGTGTTCGAGGAGGAGAGGCCACCGCCACCCGACCAGGCTCCCCTGGCCCCCATGCTGGAGTTTGTCTCGGCCCAGACCGGAGTGCCTGTTGTGGCCGTGGGAGGAGGGGCCGGCCTGGGCAGGGAGCCACAGGTAACTACCTGGCTGAGAACGTTCCCTTCTTAATGGATTTCAAGTAATGAATCAGTCCTAAGTTACTGTGTGTTGGAAGCCTCATCTTACCCAGTGGGCAGAATTTGGCACATGACGTCTTCATTTTCTGGTTGGAAACTGGGTTTCTGGTTGAGAAGACGCCTTAAAACCAGATTGCAACCAGCTGGTCTCTGTTACAACCAGGTAAAGATGTCTTTTTCAAAACATCATGGAAAAGACGTTGTATTTTGGTTGTTATCTGGTTGCTAAAAAGATGTTTACAAAACTTCCTCCATTTACAACTAGTATGAGGATGTCATCTTTGCGGTGTGGTCTGAGTAGGAGAACAGTACTTCAGTCCTCGAGTGGCTGCAGTCCTGCTGCTTTCTGTGTCTGCCTGGCACTTCCTGTAATGTAACAATTAATGTCACTGATTGCTGAGAAGGTTCAACACTTGGTTTCCAAAGGCCATTTGATAAGACCGAAAACAGAGAGAGTGGCCCTCGAGGACTGGAGTTGTGCAACTCTACACTCTTAGAAAAAAGGGTTCCAGAAGGGTTCTTCGGATGTCCCCTTTTTGGTTGCAGGTAGAACTATTATGAGTTCCATGTAAAACACTCTGTGAAAAGGGTCCTACAGTGCATTTGTAATGTATTGAAAAAAAATAAAAATCCTCATCAATCTACACCCAATACCCCATAACAACAAAGCAGTAACAGGTTTTTAGAAATGTTTGCAAATGTATAATTAAAAAATGACAGAAATACCTTATTTACATAAGTATTCAGACCCTTTGCTGTGAGACTCGAAACTGAGCTCAGGTGCATCCTGTTTCCATTGATCATCCTTGAGATGTTTCTACATCTTGATTGGAGTCCACCTGTGGTAAATTCAATTGATTGGACATGATTTGGAAAGGCACACACCTGTATAAGGTCCCACAGTTGACAGTGCATGTAAGAGCAAAAACCAAGCTATTATGTTGAAGGAATTGTCCGTAGAGCTCCGAGACAGGATTGTGTCGAGGCACAGATCTGGGGATGGGTACCAAAACATTTCTGCAGCATTGAAGTTCTTCAAGGACACAGTGGCCTCCAAAATTCTTAAATGGAAGAAGTTTGGAACCACCAAGACTCTTCCTAGTGCTGGCCGCCTGGCCAAACTGAACAATCGGGGGAGAAGGGCCTTGGTCAAGGAGGTGACCAAGAACCCGATGGTTACTCTGACAGAGATCCAGAGTTCCTCTGTGGGCATGGGAGAACCTTCCAGAAGGACAACCATCTCTGTAAAAGGTACTGACGAGTGGCTTCCGTCTGACCACTCTACCATAAAGGCCTGATTGGTGAAGTGCCACAGAGATGATTGTCCTTCTGGAAGGTTCTCCCATCTCCACAGAGGAACTCTGTAGCTCTGTCAGAGTGACCATCGGGTTCTTGGTCACCTCCCTGAACAAGGCCCTTCTCCCCCGGTTGCTCAGTTTGGTGGTTTCAAACTTCTTCCATTTAAGAATGATGGAGGCCACTGTGTTCTTGGGGACCTTCAATGCTGCAGACATTTTTTGGTACCCTTCCCCAGATCTGTGCCTCGACACAATCCTGTCTCTGAACTCTACGGACAATTCCTTCGACCTCATGGCTTGGTTTTTGCTCTGAAATACACTGTCAACTGCGGGACCTTATATAGACAGGTGTGTGCTTTTCCAAATCATGTCAAATCAATTGAATTTACCACAGGTGGACTCCACTCAAGTTGTAGAAACATCTCAAGGATGATCAATGGAAACGGGATGCACCTGAGCTCAATTTCACGTCTCTTAGCAAACGGTCTGAATACTTATGTAAATATTTCAGGTTTTTTTTTTTTCAAAACGTTTACAAACATTTCTAAAAATCCGTTTTTGCTTTGTCATGTTGGGGTATTGTGTGTAGATTTGATGTAATACATTTTAGAATAAGGCTGTAACAAATGTGCAGAAAGTCAAGGGGTCTGAATACTTTCCGAATGCACTGTATACTTATGTTCTCCACACAGTCTCATTGGGGATAAATACAGCCAACCCCTTCAGTTCCATCGCCTTTCATCAGTCCTTTCTTCTCAAACACAAATGTGTCATTTGATACTTAACCTATTTTTGCACACATATCCAACTGTGAACGTTTCTACAATTACAGGCCCCATTCAAGTCTCACTTGGCCTTGTTAATTGTGCATCGCTCACTGAATAATTAATATAGCGAGGGGAGTTCAACGGTGGGCATTTACATGTGCATAATCTAGTTCCATCTACATTGTATCCTTCTGTTCAGAGATGGGCAGTATTTCTGTTACATGTATATGAAATACGTATTTAAATGACCTTTTTGATTTTTTTGTCATTTGTATTTCACTGGCCTGAACTACCAGTCCAATGTATTTTGTAACAAGATACTTTAGAGCTGTTTCCCAACCTCGGTCCTGGGGACCCCAAGGCCCCCCCCCCCCCCGTAACACCACACAGCTGATTCAAATAATCATCAAGATGTAATTATTTGAATCAGCTGTGTAGTGCTAGGGACGAAAAACTAAACGTGCACCCCTTGGGATCCCCAGGACAGAGTTTGGGAAATGCTGCTTTAGAGAGCTACATTTGTGTATTTTCAAAATACAAAATACTTTTCCGCTAAAAAAAAAAATATAGTGGTTCACAATTTTGTGGCCCCCTATCACCCCAAATTTGCGGCATTGGTATCAGAAGTCTGTTGGCACTATGGTGGGAAAAGAGCGTTTGCTAAATGACCAAAATGTCAATTGGAAAATGAACACTTGCATAGTACAATGGGCCACATTTTATTCAAATACAAATTGTTTGGGGGTGGAGCTCATTAGAATAATACCCAGCATGCAAGTGCACATTTTTTTACATTTACATTTAGTTAATTTAGCAGACACTCTTATCCAGAGCATTCAACTAAAGTAGATAACCAACCACATCACAATCATAGCAAGTCAAATGTTTTTGTAACTGTTACCGACAATGTTGTTGTAGTTACAGTAATGGGGCTACTTACAAGGATTGCTATTAAATACATGACTTGGCAAAAGTATTTAGTATTTTACTTAGATATTTTGTAACAAGAACATTTTTGAAAAGTATCTTTGCCCATCTCTGTGTCTGTTATCTTGTCTGTCTTATGTATACGACTCTAGAAATCGTATCCTCAACTTGTACATGAACCTTTCAGTAGAGTATCTCCCTTTCCTCTCTCCATTCCCTTATCTGTTTTTATCCTAATATAATCTAAAAGAACTGAACAAGCATAGGCTTTCCAGTCTGGCCAGATCAGTGAAGATGAAGGAAAGGAGACATGGAGAGGAGGGCTAGTCTTTTTCATAAAAAAAAAATCACGGTCTGCAGTGCAATACAGAATCTCAAATCAAATCAAAATGATCTGTCACATGCTTTACAGACAACACGTGTAGACTAACAGTCCTTTTCTAACAATACAGAGATCAGATTATAAATGTAATAAAAATAGAAATAATTGCGCAGTGAATAAAGAATAATTGAACGTACTTCTGGCCAAACACAGGGACATATCGGCCGTGTCCCATAAATCCACCCTGTTCCCTACATAGTGCACCGCTTTTAACCAGGGGCCCATAAGGTTCTGGTCAAAAGTAGTGCACTATAAAGGGAATAGGGTGCCATTTGGGACCGTGCTGGTGGACCCTACTGGAAAGCCTTCACAGTAGACAAGACAGACAAAGGGAAAATAAAAAGAAAGGGATGGTATTGAGACTGGAATTCAATTACAAATGGCCATATCGATGTTTCCGCTGTCTTTGTTTAAAAACTCCTACCCAGGCATGAAGTTCTTACTCTGAAAACAGGATGCTTTTCTTACTCTGAAAACAGGATGCTTTTCTTACTCTGAAAACGGGAAGCTTTTCTTACTCTGAAAACGGGAAGCTTTTCTTACTCTGAAAAAGGGGAAGCTTTTCTTACTCTGAAAAAGGGGAAGCTTTTCTTACTCGGAAAAAGGGGAAGCTTTTCTTACTCGGAAAAAGGGGAAGCTTTTCTTTCTCTGAAAAAGGGGAAGCTTTTCTTACTCTGAAAAAGGGGGAACTTTTCTTACTCTGAAAAAGGGGAAACTTTTCTTACTCTGAAAAAGGGGAAACTTTTCTTACTCTGAAAAAGGGGAAGCTTTTCTTACTCAGAAAACGGGAAGCTTTTCTTACTCTGAAAACGGTAAGCTTTTCTTACCCTGAAAACAGGAAGCTGCTACCCCAAGGAGTTTATAAGTACCCTGAGACATTGTGTAATTATAAGCCTATTTAACCATGGGTAATATTGCTATGGCATGAATGTAAGCCACTGAATAGGTAAGAAACTTGATGCACCACAAGTTTAATGTATCTTTCTTAACCAACGTTATGGTCTAAATAGGCCTTCATCAGACTAAGCCACCGCAATGCGTGTAGGCCTGGATTAGGCTCACACTGTCATTGAAATTTTACGTTACTCCTAACATTGGACGTGTTCAGTAGGGAAAATCTGTGTTCTTATTCGACAAGTTCAGGTGCCACCTTCCCGTTGAACTCTGTTACAAAATGTTTTCTCCCTATTAAATACAATTTTGACTCCACTGTATTCATAAAGTGTCTCAGCATAGGAGTGCTGATCTAGGATCAGATCGGCTGTCCATGTATCTTACGCGTTATGATCTAAAAGTCAAAACGGGTCCTAGATCAGCTCTCCTACTCTGAGACTCTGTGAATATGAGGCCTGGATTCCTCCTGTCTATAGCAGAAAATGAAATTCTGTGTTCTTATGGACAGATACTACCTCCATCCTTCAGTTCACTGCACTCTCTCACTCCCTCTTTCCCCCTCCCTGTCCTGAAAACCCATTTCACTCCTTAACAAACTGTTTCCTCCCCCAGGAAAGCGGCTCCATCTACCTCCAGTTCACCTGCTCCACAGCCATGCAGCTGGACGTGGTCTTTGAGGTGCTGGAAGAGTTCGACTGGACCTCCTTCTCCGTGGTGGCCACGCGTCACCACGGCTACGAGGACTTCCTGGCCATGGTGGAGGCACTGACGGACGGATCCTTCATCGGCTGGGAGAAGAAGGGTGTGGTCATGCTCAACGTCACCGACGACCCGGGAGGGACGCGCGCGAGCAGGCTGCTCAAGGAGAACGAGGCGCAGGTGAGACCGTCTTGTTATGCTTTACCATCGTTTGTCTGATGGTACAGAAGTGGAGGGGGATACTGATGAAGAGGGGAGACACAGCAGGATGGACAGACACTGGGGGGTTGAACCCAGGTTTCTGATGGGGGAGGTATGTATATGTACTAGCAGCGGGTTTGTTACCACTAGACCAAGGAGTCGACATTGGGGATCTTTTAATTCACTCTTCTTAATCATTTATTCATTGAGAGAGAATTTAAGGTAGAAGGGAGACGGGGAGAGAATACAGAATAGCTGTGGGACTGGGATTTGATCCCACACTGAAGGGGTAAACATGCAGTTGTGTTTACGCCCCCCCAGTCCTGCACATTCCCGGTCCGCACTAAAAGCTCCACGGACCATCGGACTGTATGGATGTGCTGCAGATGGTAGCTCGACCCGCTATGCCAGCCCCAGGTCTGTGGGACCTTTGCTGTGTTTCATGCCGTCGTCCCGTCTTTGCAGTGGACCTGTATTGCAGGGCAGTTTTTCTCCACCGTGTTCCATGGGACCCTGCTGTGCGGGACATGCCGATGCCGGACCCCCCCCCCCCCCCCGCTGCTGAGAAATGATTTGACACTGATTAGTACAGTATTGTCTTGGTAGCCAATCACCTGAAAGACACTCCAATCACCCATCTTTAGGAATACTTAATAAGATACCTGGCATACTTCAAATAGTTTGATTTGGGACATTGAATTCAGTGTGGTCTTCGTTACGTTAACAATCAAGGAAACCAAACATTTTGTTCAAACAGAAGGGGGGGTGGGGGTCTAACAAATAGTCACCGACAACAACCGAAACGTGTAACGAAATGTGTAACGGCACACGGGAGCACTCTATGGTACTTTTCTGATAACCCATCAGGTTCCTCTACTCTGGGTTCCGTACAAATGGCAGGATTTGGCACGACCCCCCCCCCCCTCTTGTTTAGGAGACACCAGTCCCAACCAGGGACGTAATGGGCTGCAGTGCTCTCACGAGAATGAAATGTATTTTTCTCCCTCTCGTTGGTCTGTTTCAACGTAGGACACAGAGACCCTGTGTCCTTTCTCAGGGCAGTATAAGCTGTATGGAACTGTCGTCTGTGTGCTTCTGGGACCAACTCGTAAGCCTGACGCTTTCACCTGCTTTAACCTTTTCATCATCTGAACTCTGGTCAAGAGATGAAGCGGCGGACACATTCTGAGCCTTTCCCACGAGAAAACTTCGAAGGAGCAGTGACCAAATATCTTGCAGCCATTTTTAGGGACGTGGCAATCCGCTCAGACAGAGCACAAATATAGATCCACCTCCTTTTCGTTGAAAGGCGGTACAAGCCGGCTGTTCCGACCAAGATGAAACTCTGTGGAGGGTGCGGGGTGGCCTGACTAGATTGGGAGCACTTCCAGATCCATCTCTCTTAATCAAATGGCATGCACAGGTTCTTCTTGTTCTTGCTCTAGTCTGCCTGCACGTTCCCTTTTATTTGTGCTCAAGCACTACTTTTTGTTGTTTACACTCTAATTTATGTTGTTCATGCTCTAATATCTGTTTGTTCACGCTCTAATGTCTGTTTGTTCACGCTCTAATGTCTGTTTGTCCATGCTCTAATTTCTGTTGTTCACGCTCTATCTGTTTGTTCACGCTCTAATTTCTGTTGTTCACGCTCTAATTTCTGTTGTTCACGCTCTGTCTGTTTGTTCACGCTCTAATTTCTGTTGTTCACGCTCTGTCTGTTTGTTCACGCTCGAATTTCTGTTGTTTACGCTCTGTCTGTTTGTTCACGCTCTAATTTGTTGTTCACGCTCTAATGTCTGTTTGTTCACGCTCTGTCTGTTGTTCACGCTCTAATTTCTGTTGTTCACGCTCTGTCTGTTTGTTCACGCTCAAATGTCTGTTTGTTCACGCTCTAATGTCTGTTTGTTCACGCTCTAATGTCTGTTGTTCACGCTCTAATTTCTGTTTGTTCACGCTCTAATTTATGTTGTTCATGCTCTAATGTCTGTTTGTTCACGCTCTAATTTCTGTTGTTCACGCTCTAATGTCTGTTTGTCCATGCTCTCATTTCTGCTGTTCACGCTCTATCTGTTTGTTCACGCTCTAATTTCTGTTGTTCACGCCCTGTCTGTTTGTTCACACTGTAATTTCTGTTGTTCACGCTCTAATTTCTGTTGTTCACGCTCTAATTTATGTTGTTCACACTCTAATGTCTGTTTGTTCACGCTCTAATGTCTGTTTGTTCAGGCTCTAATTTCTGTTGTTCACGCTCTGTCTGTTTGTTCACGCTCTAATGTCTGTTGTTCACTCTAATTTCTGTTGTTCACGCTCTAATGTTTGTTTGTTCACGCTCTAATGTCTGTTGTTCACTCTAATTTCTGTTGTTCACGCTCTAATGTCTGTTGTTCACTCTAATTTCTGTTGTTCACGCTCTAATGTCTGTTGTTCACGCTCTAATGTCTGTTGTTCACACTCTAATTTCTGTTGTTCACGCTCTAATGTCTGTTTGTTCACGCTCTAATGTCTGTTGTTCACGCTCTAATTTCTGTTGTTCACGCTCTAATGTCTGTTTGTTCACGCTCTAATTTCTGTTGTTCACGCTCTAATGTCTGTTTGTTCAAGCTCTAATGTCTGTTTGTTCACGCTCTAATTTCTGTTGTTCACGCTCTAATGTCTGTTTGTTCACGCTCTAATTTCTGTTGTTCACGCCCTAATGTCTGTTTGTTCCAGCTCTAATGTCTGTTGTCCACACTCTAATTTCTGTTGTTCACGCTCTAATGTCTGTTTGTTCACGCTCTGTCTGTTTGTTCACGCTCTAATTTCTGTTGTTCACGCCCTGTCTGTTTGTTCACACTGTAATTTCTGTTGTTCACGCTCTAATTTCTGTTGTTCACGCTCTAATTTATGTTGTTCACACTAATGTCTGTTTGTTCACGCTCTAATTTCTGTTGTTCACGCTCTAATGTCTGTTTGTTCACACTCTAATTTCTGTTGTTCACGCTCTGTCTGTTTGTTCACGCTCTAATGTCTGTTGTTCACACTCTAATTTCTGTTGTTCACGCTCTAATGTTTGTTTGTTCATGCTCTAATGTCTGTTGTTCACACTCTAATTTCTGTTGTTCACGCTCTAATGTCTGTTTGTTCACGCTCTAATTTCTGTTGTTCACGCTCTAATGTCTGTTTGTTCATGCTCTAATGTCTGTTGTTCACACTCTAATTTCTGTTGTTCACGCTCTAATGTCTGTTTGTTCACGCTCTAATTTCTGTTGTTCACGCTCCAATGTCTGTTTGTTCACGCTCTAATGTCTGTTTGTTCACGCTCTAATTTCTGTTGTTCACGCTCTAATGTCTGTTTGTTCCCGCTCTAATGTCTGTTGTTCACACTCTAATTTCTGTTGTTCACGCTCTAATGTCTGTTGTTCACACTCTAATGTCTGTTTGTTCATGCTCTAATGTCTGTTGTTCACTCTCTAATTTCTGTTGTTCACGCTCTAATGTCTGTTTGTTCACGCTCTAATTTCTGTTGTTCACGCTCTAATGTCTGTTTGTTCACGCTCTAATTTCTGTTGTTCACGCTCTAATGTCTGTTTGTTCACGCTCTAATTTCTGTTGTTCACGCTCTAATGTCTGTTTGTTCCAGCTCTAATGTCTGTTGTCCACACTCTAATTTCTGTTGTTCACGCTCTAATGTCTGTTTGTTCACGCTCTGTCTGTTTGTTCACGCTCTAATGTCTGTTGTTCACGCTCTAATTTCTGTTGTTCACGCTCTAATTTATGTTGTTCACACTCTAATGTCTGTTTGTTCACACTCTAATGTCTGTTTGTTCACGCTCTAATTTCTGTTGTTCACGCTCTAATGTCTGTTTGTTCACGCTCTAATTTCTGTTGTTCACGCTCTAATGTCTGTTGTTCACACTCTAATTTCTGTTGTTCACGCTCTATTGTTTGTTCATGCTCTAATGTCTGTTGTTCACACTCTAATTTATGTTGTTCACGCTCTAATGTCTGTTTGTTCACGCTCTAATTTCTGTTGTTCACGCTCTAATGTCTGTTTGTTCATGCTCTAATGTCTGTTGTTCACGCTCTAATTTCTGTTGTTCACGCTCTAATGTCTGTTTGTTCACGCTCTAATATCTGTTGTTCACACTCTAATTTCTGTTTGTTCACGCTCTAATTTCTGTTGTTCACGCTCTAATGTCTGTTGTTCACACTCTAATGTCTGTTTGTTCATGCTCTAATGTCTGTTGTTCACTCTCTAATTTCTGTTGTTCACGCTCTAATGTCTGTTTGTTCACGCTCTAATTTCTGTTTGTTCACGCTCTAATGTCTGTTGTTCACACTCTAATGTCTGTTTGTTCACGCTCTAATGTCTGTTTGTTCACGCTCTAATGTCTGTTGTTCACACTCTAATTTCTGTTGTTCACGCTCTAATGTCTGTTTGTTCACGCTCTGTCTGTTTGTTCACGCTCTAATGTCTGTTGTTCACACTCTAATTTCTGTTGTTCACGCTCTAATTGTTGTTGCTCCAACTTTGCCCTTAGTTCTATCGCTCTCTTAGTTGCAGATCTACGGGGTATACTCTGCCACCCGTAGGACCCTTTTCATCAGCCTCCCTCTCCGGAAAGATGTCCTCCTCCACCAAAGCAGTACCAATCAACTCTTTGACTACTGCTTTTGGATCGCCAGATGTCACTTTGGCATAATGCTTTGCAATGATGACCAGATTCACCTTTGTACATTTATCTAGTATTTCATATTGTTTTCCACAAATACTTCCAACTTACAGTCCATGGCTTTAGTTTTATAAGCCGGTGTGTTTGTGCAACTTTCAAACTGATTCTACCATTCTCATTACCCCTCAGGGTGGATGGCAGTGACAGAAATGCTACCACAAAAGGCTATTCTGAACACAGCAGAGCTTCAGAGTAGGTGATTAGAGCGACTACTATACTCATGGGAAACAAGATCCTGGATGTGCCTCCCCATGTTGTTAAATTCCCCAGCAAGAAAACCAAAAATTGTTGCTCAAAAAAGGGAACTAACCAAGAGTCACTGACAACAACCAACCCAGGTGGGGATTTAGGAGGGGTTCCAAAAGACACTCATGAGGGTGTCCACTGAATGTTGTCTAGCAACAACAACTGCAACCTGAAAGACTCTCACCATGAGCTCCCACTAAATCTGCCCACTTAGAGGCAAACAAAACTCACACCAGACTTTTAAAGTCAGGAAGCCAAGCATAAAAGTGGAGCAAAACAAAAACAGGGAAGATCAGATAAAGGATTGTTTTTTCTAGCAGTAGGGCGATCCAACTAAAGGTGTTAACCATCCCACGTCTCTCGAGACCACAGAAAAACTGGGCTAACCACTCTTAAATAGCACTTGGGCCAGCACAGGTGAAACACCTACCCACTAATGAGACTGCAACCAGCACAGGTGTAAAACATACTGACTAACGAGGTGACACCAATCGGTGCACCCTACGTGCTAACGTGCAGTACGTGCTAAAGTCCAACCTCAGAACATAAATGAAAAAAAATGTAAACCTGCAACACATGTAATTGAGATCCAGCTGTAGATGGTGTTTTTGACATACACTACATGACCAACAATATGTGGACACCTGCTCGTCGAACATCTCATTCCAAAATTATGGGAATTAATATGGAGTTGGTGCCCGCTTTACTGCCATAACAGCCTCTACTCTTCTGGGAAGGCTTTCCACTAGATGTTGGAACATTGCTGCAGGGAATTGCTTCCATTCAGCCACAAGAGCATTAGGGAGGTCAGGCACTCATGTTAGGAGATAAGGCCTGGTTCGCAGTCGCCGTTCCAATTAATCCCAAAGGTGTTCGATGGGGTTGAGGTCAGGGCTCTGTGCAGGCCAGTCAAGGCCTTCTCCAAACTGTTGCCACAAAGTTGGAAGCACAGAATCGCCTAGAATTTCATTGTATGCTGTAGTGTTAAGATTTCTCTTCACTGGAACTAAGGGGCCTAGCCCAAACCATGAAAAACAGCCCCAGACCATTATTCCTCCTCCACCAAACCTTACAGTTGGCACTGTGCATTGGGGCAGGTAGCGTTCTCCTGGTATCCGCCAAACCCAGATTCGTCCGTCGGACTGCCAGATGGTGACGTGTGATTCATCACTCCAGAGAACGCGTTTCCACTGCTCCAGAGTCCAATGGCGGTGAGCTTTACGCCAATCCAGCCGACACTTGGCATTGCTCATGGTGATCTTAGGTTTGTGTGTGAATGCTCGGCCAAGGAAACCCATTTCATGAAGCTCCCGACGAACAGCTCTTGTGCTGACGTTGCTTCCAGAGGCAGTTTGGAACTCGGTACTGAGCATGGCTGTGTGCTCAATTTTATACACTTGTCAGGAATGGGTGTGGCTGAAACAGCCGCATCCACTAATTTGAAGGGGTGTCCACATACTTTTGTATATATAGTGTATGTAAATAAGAAATCGGAGAATGGACAAAAATAAACAGAAATTATGTGACGATATAACATTTCATGCCAAATACTGTCCACTGCTGCAGCCTGAATGGGAAATGGTCTGAGTTTAGATTTTTTTTCAAAGAAGGCAGTGAATGGGGTCAGCAACCCCAAAACTGCCACAGTGTGACTGACATCATTTGACCCAGTTCGGTGCAACAAGACTCCCACTTAACCACTCGCTCTGTCCCCCTCTCCCTCCTCCCCCGCTCCTTCCAGGTGCGTCTCCTCTACTGCTCCCAGGAGGAGGCCGCTCTGATCTTCAAGGCAGCCTGGGCCTCGGGTCAGGCCGGACACTCCCACATGTGGTTCGCCGTGGGGCCAGCCCTGTCCGGCCTTGGCCTGGAGGGCCTCCCCAGGGCCCTGTTCGCAGTGCGGCCGCAGGGCTGGAGAGACGAGCCCCGTCGGAGGATTGCCAAAGGGGTGTCTGTGCTAACCCACGGAGCCATGGCTCTGAGGAAGGAGTACGGCTGGGCCCGAGGGCCACACTACTTCGCAGGCAACTGCCAGACAGATGGCAACCAGACGCAAAGGGTGCCAGACAGGATCAGGTGAGGACAGCGTTATGTGTTCCTTCAGAACTTCTCCTTCAGAACTTCTCCTCTGTGGCGGAGGAGTGTCACTTGCTACTGCTGGCTGCTCCTTTCTCTCTCTCGCTCTCTGCTTCTTTCTCGCCATCTCCTTCTCTCTCTATTTCTCTGCCTGCCTCTTTCTGTCCATCTGCTTCTCTCTATCCTCTATCCTCAGTGTGTCTATGCCTTTCCTTCTCTCTCTCTTCTCTTTCTCCCCCCTCTCACTTTTCATCTCTTCCTCTCTCTCTCGGTCTGCCTTACTCTGTCGTCTGTGATTCTCTCTCTGTCGGTCTCTGCCCCCCTCTCTCTCTCTCTTTCTCTGTTTCTCCCCCTTGTCTGCCTCTCTCTCCCCATCAACAGCTGGAACACCTCAACCCCTTTCTCGCTCTATCTCTCTCTCTCCCTCTCTCATTGTCTCTCTCTCTCTCCATGACTGGTTCCCGGTTGTGTATGAGAAGTTGCCCCCCTCTCTCTCTCTCCCTCTCTCATTGTCTCTCTCTCTCTCTCCCTCTCTCATTGTCTCTCTCTCTCATTGTCTCTCTCTCTCTCTCTCCCTCTCTCATTGTCTCTCTCTCTCATTGTCTCTCTCTCTCTCCATGACTGGTTCCCGGTTGTGTATGAGAAGTCTCTGTATCTCCCTCCTCCTGTCTTTTGCTGCCTGTCAGCCGTGTCTCATAGTTGACTCCTCCAAGTCCCTCTCATGTCGTTCATTCAGTACACTTGGCTGAAAGATAGATGAGCCATGTGTACATGCTGTATGTCCGTGTCCGTCCATATAGAGTACGTGTCAGAATAAAGTCATGAGCCATGTTCCTGTGTTGAATTAACAAAGCGTGAACCTTGTTAATTTGTGAATCAAGTTAAAGATACAAGCCTTGTTGAGTCCCTGCTAATCAAGTTGAAGATACAAGCCTTGTTGAGTCCCTGCTAATCAAGTTGAAGATGCGTGACTTTTCTACGTGAATCAAGCTAGATTTCTTTTAAACATGAGTTTAAAAAAAAAACGTAAGCAACGTTAACTTATTAATAACAGTTCTGTAGTGGGGCCACCAGAGTGGTGAGGCGGTCTAAGGCACCGCATCGCAGTGCTTGAGGCACCCGGGTTCAATTCCCAGTCTGTGTCGCAACTGACCGGGAGTCCCATAGGGCGGTGCACAATTGGCCGAGGGGGGTTCATTGGAGGGTGATAAGAAGTGCGGTTTGGTGGGTTATGTTTCGGAGGAACCATGACTCGACCTTCGCCTCTCCCAAGGCCGTTGGGGAGTTTCAGCAATGAGACAAGATTGTAATTGGGGAGATAAAGGGGTAAAATACACCCCCCCAAAATGTTTTAATCCAGTTCTTTAGCAATGAGGTTTGTGCAGTAAGCTATAGGCCCAAGACTCTTGAATTGCCCTGCCAATGTTGTTCTTCTCAGACCAATTTGAAATGATATTTTTTTAAAGAATGGTATATGATCAGATGATAATTTGTTGTATTCTTTGTGAGGCACAGCATAATAATTAGCTTCTTAATTTTTTTTACTGGACTGATGGCCTGATTCTGACACAGCCTTCTAGCTGATGGCAAAACTCAAGTCGCACTGCATTATTTTTTGCCTCATGCGCCAATTCATGTTGTTACTCCTTTGACCAGAGAAAGTCGGAACACGTTGATGTACTCGTTAATTGCAGCTGCGGTGCTGGTTGTAGCGTAAGTGGAAGTAGGAAGATTGTGCATTTTGTGGCTTGTAAAAGTGTTGACAGTGCTCAATAACTTAAACATGAAATTACTTAAACATGAAATTACTTAAACATGAAATTACTCGTCAAAACATCCACTCTTGCTGTATTCTTCTTTTTACAGTCTATGGCTCGAGGAAACTGTGCAGACATGGTGATCTGAGCTATTTGAATAGCCAGCGGTAGGCCTGTAGGTGCACTTGATTTGCTCCCTGGGCCTGCCGGGTAGGCAGAGTTCTACCTTCAGACACATTAAATGGTTCAAAATGGGAACACTTTGCCTTCCCGGCACTACTGCTGAATCAAGTGCACCTACCACCAACATAACTAGCTAGGGCTGCTGAATCAAGTGCACCTACCACCAACAGAACTAGGGCTGCTGAATCAAGTGCACCTACCACCAACAGAACTAGGGCTGCTGAATCAAGTGCACCTACCACCAACAGAACTAGGGCTGCTGAATCAAGTGCACCTACCACCAACAGAACTAGGGCTGCTGAATCAAGTGCACCTACTACCAATGGCGCGAAACAAATAACAAATTGAAGAACGCAAGGCGTTATCATTGTTTTTTTACAGAAATGTTTGGTGATCAACTAGGAATTCCTTGGAGATGACCAGTCGATTGGGACCGGTTGGTGACCACTGGGCTAGGATTAAGTTTAGGGTAAGGGTCAGGGTCAGGGTTAGGGTCAGGGTTAGTAGGTTGTTAATTGAAAAGAGAGGGTCACGGTCAGGGTTAGGGTCAGGGTTAGTAGGTTGTTAGTTGAAAAGAGCGGGTCAGGGTTAGGGTCAGGGTTAGGTTAGGGTCAGGTTTAGGGTAAGGGTCAGGGTTAGGTTAGGGTCAGGTTTAGGGTAAGGGTCAGGGTTAGGTTAGGGTCAGGTTTAGGGTAAGGGTCAGGGTTAGGAGGTTGTTAGTTGAAAAGAGAGGGTTAGGGTCAGGGTTAGTAGGTTGTTAGTTGAAAAGAGAGGGTTAGGGTCAGGCTTAGTAGGTTGTTAATTGAAAAGAGAGGGTCAGGGTTAGTAGGTTGTTAGTTGAAAAGAGAGGGTTAGAGTTAGGGTCAGGGTTAGGGTCAGGTTTAGGGTAAGGGTTAGGAGGTTGTTAGTTGAAAAGAGAGGGTCAGGGTTAGTAGGTTGTTAGTTGAAAAGAGAGGGTCAGGGTCAGGGTTAGTAGGTTGTGAGTTGAAAAGAGAGGGTCAGGGTCAGGGTTAGTAGGTTGTTAGTTGAAAAGAGAGGGTCAGGGTTAGGGTTATGGTCAGGGTTAGTAGGTTGTTAGTTGAAAAAAGGGTCAGGGTCAGGGTTAGAAGGTTGTTAGTTGAAAAGAGAGGGTCAGGGTCAGGGTTAGGGTCAGGGTTAGTAGGTTGTTAGTTGAAAAGAGAGGGTCAGGGTTAGTAGGTTGTTAGTTGAAAAGAGAGGGTCAGGGTCTGGGTTAGTAGGCTGTTAGTTGAAAAGAGACTGATAGTCTGTAGATACAGTGCCTTCAGAAAGTATTCATACCCCTTTCCTTATTCCACATTTAGTTGCGCGACAGCCTCAATTCAACATTTATATTGTTTGTCCCCCATCTACACAACCTACTCCATGATGACAAAGTGTTGGCAATGTTGACAAAATGTTGGCAAAGTTATTGAAAATGAAATACTGAAATATCTCATTTACATAATTATTCAAACCCCTGAGTTATTACGTTGTAGGAGCACCTTTGGCAGCAGTTACAGCTGTGAGTCTTTCTGGGTAAGTCTCTAAGAGCTTTCCACACCTTGGTTGTGCAACATTTGTCCATTAACTTTTTTCAAAACTCTTCAAGCTCTGTCAAATTGGTTGTTGATCAATGCGAGACAATAATGTTTAGGTCTTTCCGTATATTTCCAAGCAGATTTAAGTCAAAACTGTAACTCAGCCACTCAAGAACATTCACTGCCTTCTTGGTAAGCAACTACATTGTAGATTTTGACCTTGTGTTTTAGGTTGTTGTCCTGCTGAAAGGTGAATTCATCTCCCAGTGTCTGGTGGAAAGCAGACTGAACCAGGTTTGCCGGTGCTTAGCTCCAGTCTGTTCATTTGTGATCCTGAAAAACTGCCCAGTCCTTAGTGATTACAAGCTTTTCATTGCACGATGCAGTCACCACTATAATTTAGTAGCGAGAGTGGTTGTATTGTGTATTGTGTAACACTTTTGTATTCAGGACAACAAGTGAATTGCTTTGCCACATTTTCTGCAGTATTACTTTAGTGCCTTGTTGCAAACTGACGGCATGTTTAGGGAAAATTGTATTCTGAACAGGCGTCCTTCTTTTCACTCAGTGAATTAGGTTAGTTTTGTAGAGTAACTACAATGTTGTTGATCCATCCTCAGTTTTCTCCTATCACAGCCATTAAACTCTGTAACGAAACTCTGTAACTGTTTTAGTCACCATGGGCCTCATGGTGAAATCCCCGAGCGGTTGACTTCCTCTCCGACAACGGAGTTAGGAAGGACGCCTGTATCTTTGCAGTGACTGGGTGTATTGATACACCATCCAAAGTGTAATTCATAACTTCACGATGCCTAAAAGGATATTCAATGCCTGCCTTTTTTACCAAATGTTTTATCCAATAGGAGGTCTTCTTTGCGAGCCATTGGAAGACATCGCTGGTCTTTGTGGTTGAATCTGTGTTTGAAATTCACTGCTCGACTCAGGGACCTTACACACAGAGTGCAACTTATTGTGCGACTTTTTAAGATGTTTTTTTTTTTTTACTCCTGAACGAATTTAGGCTTACCATAACAAAGCGGTTGGATACTTATCGACAAGACATTTAAGCTTTTCATTTTGAATTCATTTGTAAAAATGTCTAAAAACACAATTCTTCCACTTTGACGTTATTACCGAAAACCTGACGTTAATTACAACAACACATTTTTTTCAATTGAATCCATTTTAAATCCAGTCTGTAACACATCAAAATGTGGGAAAAGTCCAGGGGTGTGAGTGCTTTCTGAAGGAACTATAGTCTATAGAGCATCTACAGATGGACTATCCAAATAAAGTGTAACCAAAAACAAATGAATATCCACTTACTGTCCACATTCATGGTTAACGTCTCAGCTATAATGGGTCTCTTTTAATGCATTTCTTTGACCAGTCAGGGTAATACTACAATTATCTACCTCCCACCACTCTCCCCTCTTTATCTCACAATAATTCTTCCTGCATCCCCTTCTGAACCTCTCTGCTCCTCTCTTATCCCTTCACCCCTCCCTCCTCCCTCTGTCTCTCCCACTGCTCTGCTCCTCTCTTATCCCTTCACCCCTCCCTCCTCCCTCTGTCTCTCCCACTGCTCTGCTCCTCTCTTATCCCTTCACCCCTCCCTCCTCCCTCTGTCTCTCCCACTGCTCTGCTCCTCTCTTATCCCTTCACCCCTCCCTCCTCCCTCTGTCTCTCCCACTGCTCTGCTCCTCTCTTATCCCTTCACCCCTCCTCCCTCCCTCTGTCTCTCCCACTGCTCTGCTCCTCTCTTAACCCTTCACCCCTCCCTCCTCCCTCTGTCTCTCCCACTGCTCTGCTCCTCTCTTATCGCTTCACCACTCCCTCCTACCCCTGTCTCTCCCACTGCTCTGCTCCTCTCTTATCCCGTCACCCCTCCCTCCTCCCTCTGTCTCTCCCACTGCTCTGCTCCTCTCTTATCCCTTCACCCCTCCCTCCTCCCTCTGTCTCTCCCACTGCTCTGCTCCTCTCTTATCCCTTCACCCCTCCCTCCTCCCTCTGTCTCTCCCACTGCTCTGCTCCTCTCTTATCCCTTCACCCCTCCCTCCTCCCTCTGTCTCTCCCACTGCTCTGCTCCTCTCTTATCCCTTCACCCCTCCCTCCTCCCTCTGTCTCTCCCACTGCTCTGCTCCTCTCTTATCCCTTCACCCCTCCCTCCTCCCTCTGTCTCTCCCACTGCTCTGCTCCTCTCTTATCGCTTCACCCCTCCCTCCTCCTCTGTCTCTCCCACTGCTCTGCTCCTCTCTTATCCCGTCACCCCTCCCTCCTCCCTCTGTCTCTCCCACTGCTCTGCTCCTCTCTTATCCCTTCACCCCTCCCTCCTCCCTCTGTCTCTCCCACTGCTCTGCTCCTCTCTTATCCCTTCACCCCTCCCTCCTCCCTCTGTCTCTCCCACTGCTCTGCTCCTCTCTTATCCCTTCACCCCTCCCTCCTCCCTCTGTCTCTCCCACTGCTCTGCTCCTCTCTTATCCCTTCACCCCTCCCTCCTCCCTCTGTCTCTCCCACTGCTCTGCTCCTCTCTTATCCCTTCACCCCTCCCTCCTCCCTCTGTCTCTCCCACTGCTCTGCTCCTCTCTTATCCCGTCACCCCTCCCTCCTCCCTCTGTCTCTCCCACTGCTCTGCTCCTCTCTTATCCCTTCACCCCTCCCTCCTCCCTCTCTCTCCCACTGCTCTGCTCCTCTCTTATCCCTTCACCCCTCCCTCCTCCCTCTGTCTCTCCCACTGCTCTGCTCCTCTCTTATCCCTTCACCCCTCCCTCCTCCCTCTGTCTCTCCCACTGCTCTGCTCCTCTCTTATCCCGTCACCCCTCCCTCCTCCCTCTGTCTCTCCCACTGCTCTGCTCCTCTCTTATCCCTTCACCCCTCCCTCCTCCCTCTGTCTCTCCCACTGCTCTGCTCCTCTCTTATCCCTTCACCCCTCCCTCCTCCCTCTGTCTCTCCCACTGCTCTGCTCCTCTCTTATCCCTTCACCCCTCCCTCCTCCCTCTGTCTCTCCCACTGCTCTGCTCCTCTCTTATCCCTTCACCCCTCCCTCCTCCCTCTGTCTCTCCCACTGCTCTGCTCCTCTCTTATCCCTTCACCCCTCCCTCCTCCCTCTGTCTCTCCCACTGCTCTGCTCCTCTCTTATCCCGTCACCCCTCCCTCCTCCCTCTGTCTCTCCCACTGCTCTGCTCCTCTCTTATCCCGTCACCCCTCCCTCCTCCCTCTGTCTCTCCCACTGCTCTGCTCCTCTCTTATCCCGTCACCCCTCCCTCCTCCCTCTGTCTCTCCCACTGCTCTGCTCCTCTCTTATCCCGTCACCCCTCCCTCCTCCCTCTGTCTCTCCCACTGCTCTGCTCCTCTCTTATCCCGTCACCCCTCCCTCCTCCCTCTGTCTCTCCCACTGCTCTGCTCCTCTCTTATCCCTTCACCCCTCCCTCCTCCCTCTGTCTCTCCCACTGCTCTGCTCCTCTCTTATCCCTTCACCCCTCCCTCCTCCCTCTGTCTCTCCCACTGCTCTGCTCCTCTCTTATCCCGTCACCCCTCCCTCCTCCCTCTGTCTCTCCCACTGCTCTGCTCCTCTCTTATCCCTTCACCCCTCCCTCCTCCCTCTGTCTCTCCCACTGCTCTGCTCCTCTCTTATCCCTTCACCCCTCCCTCCTCCCTCTGTCTCTCCCACTGCTCTGCTCCTCTCTTATCCCTTCACCCCTCCCTCCTCCCTCTGTCTCTCCCACTGCTCTGCTCCTCTCTTATCCCTTCACCCCTCCCTCCTCCCTCTGTCTCTCCCACTGCTCTGCTCCTCTCTTATCCCTTCACCCCTCCCTCCTCCCTCTGTCTCTCCCACTGCTCTGCTCCTCTCTTATCCCGTCACCCCTCCCTCCTCCCTCTGTCTCTCCCACTGCTCTGCTCCTCTCTTATCCCTTCACCCCTCCCTCCTCCCTCTCTCTCCCACTGCTCTGCTCCTCTCTTATCCCTTCACCCCTCCCTCCTCCCTCTGTCTCTCCCACTGCTCTGCTCCTCTCTTATCCCTTCACCCCTCCCTCCTCCCTCTGTCTCTCCCACTGCTCTGCTCCTCTCTTATCCCGTCACCCCTCCCTCCTCCCTCTGTCTCTCCCACTGCTCTGCTCCTCTCTTATCCCTTCACCCCTCCCTCCTCCCTCTGTCTCTCCCACTGCTCTGCTCCTCTCTTATCCCTTCACCCCTCCCTCCTCCCTCTGTCTCTCCCACTGCTCTGCTCCTCTCTTATCCCTTCACCCCTCCCTCCTCCCTCTGTCTCTCCCACTGCTCTGCTCCTCTCTTATCCCTTCACCCCTCCCTCCTCCCTCTGTCTCTCCCACTGCTCTGCTCTTTATGCTTTGTTTTTATTCCGCCATTCAATTTCATCCTCAATCTAATCTCATTCTCTCTCCCCTCCGTCCCATCGCCGCTCCGTCCCTCCCACGCTCTCCCATCTTATTGTCAGTTCGCAGCCCTCTCTCTCCTCTCTTTCTCCCTGGCTCGCTCTCTTTTTCTCATCACTCCCCCTTCTCTTCCTCCCTCCCCCTCTCTCTTCCCTTGGCCCGACTCTAAAAGGGATCTGATGCGGCATCGTTTTACATGTAAATTGGATAATTGGTTATGGTGGTGTAATGCAGGGTAGAAATAACGGAGGCTGTTACAGACAGCCGCAAACAGCCCCCCCCCCCCACTACCACCACCACCACCACTAGGCCCGTCCAGTTTCCTTCTAATGAAGAAGCGGGCATCCGTAAGGCATGGGAGAATCTAATAGAGGGCACATACTAATGTAGCTCAAAAGAGAGTACATTAAAATCCGACTGAATGTTGTCTGATGTTTAAACAGCTAGTCATCCCCCCAAACCCTCCATCCCTTCTCTCTCTCTCTCTCTCTCTCTCTCTCTCTCTCTCTCTCTCTCTCTCTCTCTCTCTCTCTCTCTCTCCCCTCTTTGCCTATCCTCTCGCTCTCTCTATCCCTGACTCCTCTCTCTGTCTGACTGCGTTAGCCATTATGAGTTGTCTTTTGTTTCCGACACGGGAGACAAATCTACATTCAAATAGTCCGCAGCGTCTGGTTGTTTGTTCACCTCACAGTGTTCGGCATCAGAGGAAACACATGTAATGTCAATGACTGTGTGTCGCCATGACAACATGGCACTCACCAAGAGCGATCAGTGGCATTGCAGAGTTGAAGTGAATGCTAACATTGTCTTTTTTTCATCAAATAAGAAAGGCAACATCCATACGGTGGGATGAATAGTTCCATGTTGGTCAGCAGATCTCTTTTTTCCCCCCCCCCAAACAATAAAAGGATCATTTGAATGTAGAATAGACACCAAGGGCGTTTCCTACGTTCATTTCTCCATGCTTGGGTCAGTGTTCCCTTCGTGGACTTGCTTTGACGAATCGCGCGTGACCGTGATTGTGTGTATTAGGGTATGGGTGTCGTTAAAAAAAAAGTCATGAAACCCTTTATGTCTTCTACACACAGCCCTTCCTGTATAAGGCCCTCTAGCTCATTTGTATTGCACTGCATTACTTTGCATGGCAGCATTGCCCGTTTTATGTACAGTAGCAACAGGATGGATATGAAAAGCAACATAGCCCAAAGCCACACCATAGGGCTCCAGCCAGTCTGACCATGTGCCGGGATGCATATAATTCCTCCGACTGTATGATATTGAAAACCCATCAATTATAAATCATAGTTCAGCTCATTTCTCTTGGGAAGTCAACGAGAGGGCAGTGTTTAAGGCGTAAATAAAAAAATCTCATATTGTGTAGTAGGCTTTTTATGTGACAGCCTCGTATACATTAATGGCCAAAATAAATAGGAAAGTGGAAAATGAAATGAGGGCATCTTCGATCAACAATTGCTGCGTCATGAAAACAAGAAAGCACTGCCGACAAATTCCAAATGCCTTTGGAAAGGACAGGAGAGAAAAACAAAACCGGTGTTGGGTTTTTTAACATTCTATCTGACTGGCGGCGTCCTCTGTGAATGGGGCTTTTAGGTGCAGTGTTGTCATGGTGACACAGAAGCATCTCAGACTCTGCAACAGACAGACTACCCCTAACAGCAAAATATTCCACATGAAAGCCAACAACTAGTGTGGTTTGCTTCATAGCTTGTACCCCTGATTATCAGAGTGGGGCTAGGAAGCCATTAGCACTCTCGATATCAAAGAGTTACAGATGCGTTGAAGATTAGGGAAAATGGCCTGCCTACCATACCTCTCTGCATACCGCAGTCGTTGCAAGTCCCACACACACTGCACAGTATCCATGTGATATTCAGAAACGACCTGCCTTTTTGTTGAACTCTGGTTACTCTAAAGCCCCTCTCTTGAGAGGCAAGTTCACATGTTTGGTTCATCAAGTCCTTGATTTATTTCATGTCACGTCGCTTGCCTGTAACTGTACATGACTGGAACATAATAACAAGCAGCTTGCCTGTAACTGTACATGACTGGAACATAATAACAAGCCGCTTGGGACATAGGTACTACACTAGAGATCTCTAACAGCCCACCTGCAGCCCGCTGTCTCTCACCCTGCCACTCTGTCACCCTGCCACCCTGCCACCCTGCCACTCTGCCACCCTGCCACACTGCCACCCTGCCACTCTGCCACTCTGCCACCCTGCCACTCTGCCACCCTGCCACCCTGCCACTCTGCCACCCTGCCACTCTGCCACCCTGCCACCCTGCCACCCTGCCACTCTGCCACCCTGCCACTCTGCCACCCTGCCACTCTGCCACCCTGCCACTCTGCCACCCTGCCACCCTGCCACTCTGCCACCCTGCCACTCTGCCATCCTGCCACTCTGCCACCCTGCCACTCTGCCACTCTGCCACCCTGCCACTCTGCCACTCTGCCACCCTGCCACTCTGCCACCCTGCCACTCTGCCACCCTGCCATCCTGCCACCCTGCCACTCTGCCACCCTGCCACTCTGCCACCCTGCCACTCTGCCACCCTGCCACTCTGCCACCCTGCCACTCTGCCACCCTGCCACCCTGCCAGCCTGCCACTCTGCCACCCTGCCACCCTGCCACTCTGCCACCCTGCCACTCTGCCACCCTGCCACCCTGCCACCCTGCCACCCTGCCACTCTGCCACCCTGCCACCCTGCCACTCTGCCACTCTGCCACCCTGACACTCTGCCACTCTGCCACTCTGCCACCCTGCCACCCTGCCACTCTGCCACCCTGCCACTCTGCCACCCTGCCACCCTGCCACTCTGCCACCCTGCCACCCTGCCACTCTGCCATCCTGCCACCCTGCCACTCTGCCACCCTGCCACTCTGCCACCCTGCCACCCTGCCACTCTGCCACTCTGCCACCCTGCCACCCTGCCACTCTGCCACCCTGCCACTCTGCCACCCTGCCACCCTGCCACTCTGCCACTCTGCCACCCTGCCACCCTGCCACTCTGCCACTCTGCCACCCTGCCATCCTGCCACCCTGCCACTCTGCCACTCTCCCACTTCCATTTGTTGTAGCTTGCAGCTGAAGACGCATGGAAGATACATGACAAAAGTATGTGGACGCCGGCTCATCGAACATTTCATTCCAAAATCATGGGCATTAACGTGGAGTTAGTCCCCCCCCCCTTTGCTGCTATGACAGCCTCCACTCTTCTGGGAAGGCTTTCGGCGAGATGTTGTAGCATTGCTGCGGGGACTTGCTGCCGTTCGGCAACAAGAGCATCGGTGAGGTCGGGCACTGATGTTGGGCAATTAGGCCTGGCCCAGAGAACGCGTTTCCACTGCTCCAGAGTCCAATGGCGGCGAGCTTTACACCACTCTCGCCGATGCTTGGCATTGCGCATGGTGATCTTATGCTTGTGTGCGGCTTCTCGGCCATGGAAACATATTTCATGAAGCTCCCTATGAACAGTTATTGTGCTGACTTTGCTTCCAGAGGCAGTTTGGAACTCGGTAGTGAGTGTTGCAAATGAGGACAGATGATTTTAACACGCTACAAGATTCAGCTTATGTGGCCTACCACTTTGCGGCTGACCTGTTGTTGCTCCTAGAAGTTTCCACTTCACAATAAGAGCACTTACAGTTGACCTGGGCAGCTCTAGCAGGGCAGAAATTTGATGAACTGACTTGTTGGAAAGGTGGCATCCTTTGATGGTGCCACATTGAAAGGTCTTCAGTAAGGCCATTTTAATGCCAACGTTTGTCTATGGAGATTGCATGGCTGTGTGCTCGCTCTCTCTTTCTCTCTGCCACTCTCATTGCCTTCATTGTCACTTCCAGCTAAAAAATGAAGCTTGCTTCTCCATTTCTTTGTTTTTACGTTTGTCCATTTCTCAGTTTCTTTGTCTGTCTGTCTGACTGTCTGTGTGTCTGTCGGTCCGTCGGTCCCCTCTATTTCTCTCTTTTTCCCTGTTTCTATTTTTCTCTTTCTGTCTGCCATTCTCTCACTCCATTCCCTGTCTTCCAGGTTCTTCAGTAACATTACGCTGAGTGGCCGGGACTACTCGTTCAACAGTGACGGCTACCTGTCCAATCCAGTGCTGGATGTGATTTCCTACACCGAGGGGAAAGGCTGGGAGGAGGTCAGTGAGTTAGCCCGCTAGCCTCTAATTAGCTGACACGCTCGCTAACCACCATCCCACACCCCATCAAGTCTTGCTCACACACACACACACACACACACACACACACACACACACACACACACACACACACACACACACACACACACACACACACACACACACACACACACACACACACACACACACACACACACACACACACACACACACACACACACACACTCCCCTCACCTTGCTAACACATCCTCACAGACACACACACACACACACTCTCCCCTCACCTTGCTAACACATCCTCACACACACACACACACACACTCTCCCCTCACCTTGCTAACACACACACACACACACACACACTCTCCCCTCACCTTGCTAACACACACACACACACACACACACACACACACACACACACACACACACACACACACACACACACACACACACACACACACACACACACACACACACACACACACACACACACACACACACACACACACACACACTCTCCCCTCACTTTGCACACACACACACACACACACACACACACACACACACACACACACACACACACACACACACACACACACACACACACACACACACACACACACACACACACACACACACACACACACACACACACACACACACACACACACACTCTCCCCTCACCTTGCTAACCACACTAACTGCACTACAACAGTCCATCGGATGTGCCTACGTGTACCCCTCCTTCACGTTTTGGAAACCTTGTTAGCTTTCGTTAACAGGCTAACTCGACGTCTAATGCTCTTGCCTCAGCTCTCCGTTCACTCCGTTCCTGCTGTTTTCAACTAACCTTTCAGTGCTCTGTATGTTTACCCACGTCGTTGCCTCAAGGCCTAGCGATTCCATGGATATCCATTCACAACAACCAGAATTTGTTCAGCGTGAATCGTGATATACTCCTTCATACGGTGGTAGAAAAAGTCCCCAGACGTCATACTTGAGTAGAATTAAAGATGTCTTCGTAGAAAATGACTCAAGTAAAGGTGAATGTCATCCATTAAAATACTACTGGGTAAAAGTCTAAAATGATTAGGTTTTAAATATACATACGTGTCAAAAGTAAATGTAATTGCTAAAATATACTTAAGTGTCCATAGTTCAACTATTAATAATTTCAAATTCCTTATATTAAGCAAACCAGATGGCAAGATGCTCTTGTTTTTTACGGATAGCCAGGGGCACACTCCAACACTCAGACATCATTTACAAACCAAACATGTGTGTTTAGTGATTCCACCAGATCGTCTGTAGGGATGACCAGGGATGTCCAAGTGTGTGTTATTTTTTCTGTCCTGCTAAGCATTCAAAATTGAAAAGAGTACTTTTGGGTGTCAGGGAAAACGTATGGAGTAAAAAGTACATTATTTTCTTTAGGCGTGTAGTAAAGTAAAAGTTGTCCAAAATATAAATAGTCAAGTAAAGTATAGACACCCCAAAAAAAACATCTTAAGTAGTACTTTAAAGTATTTAGAAAAAAAACATATTTACTTTACACCACTGCCTCCATACTGTCAGTGTCAAGGTGGGCTAATCTGACCCAGTTGCAGCTGAACGATAACATGGTCCCTAGGGTGGGGCTCCTTCAGTTCATTTCCCATCTCCTCCAAGTATATTTACTGAGCGCTCTGGGCTCAGATCAGGTGAGGGGAGTGATCAAGCAGTGGATGATTGAGCTCTGGGACCAGTTTCTGACCCCAGACCATTATATAATGGGAAAGTCAGACCACGTATGATTTACAGTGCGTTCATAGTCTCCATAGTACTGTAACTTACTGTTCCCTATAGTATAGTATATCATAACCACAGTTCCAAATATGAAGATAATAATATACAAATGTAGGCCATTCCATGGTCGACATGTACACGTACTAATACATTGTAGCTGGTCATATTCGAACCAGACCACTTCAAGTGACCCCAGAAGGAGAACTGATGAATTGGTGCTTCAGAAAACAGTGACTTACTTCAATTAATTTGTGAATCACTTCAACACGGGTCGCGGTCGCTTCTGGTTTGAATTCCCCCCAGTATGCAGTCTCCTATGTTAGCCTGACCGCTGAGACACTGGAACACCCTCAACGGGTTTAGTACATGCCCCACTTACCACAGTGGTGAACAAAAGAGACACTGCGTCGCAGAAAGGCTTCCTTTTTCCACCTCGCGCTCTGGATACTTCCTAAGTGTCTCTGAATGATCTACCGCAGGTTGGCACGTGGCAGAACGGTGTTCTGGATCTCATCATTCAGCCCTTTTCACGCTACGGCTCCTTCCTCAAGCCGCTGGATGACACCCAGCACCTCAAGGTGGTCACCCTGGAGGAGAGGCCCTTTGTCATTGTGGAGCCAGCCGACCCAGGCACCAACTCCTGCATCCGGGACTCGGTGCCCTGCAGACTACCGCTCAACACCACCAAGTAAGGCCTGCTACTGGGGCGGATGTTTTACCATGACCGACCATGGTCTAACCATTCAGATGTTTTTACCATGACCGACCGCGGTCTAACCATGCAGATGTTTTACCATGACCGGCCGTGGTCTAACCATGCAGATGTTTTACCATGACCGACCGTGGTCTAACCATGCAGATGTTTTACCATGACCGACCGTGGTCTAACCATGCAGATGTTTTACCATGACCGACCGTGGTCTAACCATGCAGATGTTTTACCATGACCGACCGTGGTCTAACCATTCAGATGTTTTACCATGACCGACCGTGGTCTAACCATTCAGATGTTTTACCATGACCGGCCGTGGTCTAACCATTCAGATGTTTTACCATGACCGACTGTGGTCTAACCATTCAGATGTTTTACCATGACCGACTGTGGTCTAACCATTCAGATGTTTTACCATGACCGACTGTGGTCTAACCATTCAGATGTTTTACCATGACCGACCGTGGTCTAACCATTCAGATGTTTTACCATGACCGACCGTGGTCTAACCATTCAGATGTTTTTACCATGACCGACCGTGGTCTAACCATGCAGATGTTTTTACCATGACCGACCGTGGTCTAACCATTCAGATGTTTTACCATGACCGGCCGAGGTTTAACCATTCAGATGTTTTACCATGACCGGCCGAGGTTTAACCATTCAGATGTTTTACCATGACCGGCCGTGGTCTAACCATTCAGATGTTTTACCATGACCGGCCGTGGTCTAACCATTCAGATGTTTTACCATGACCGGCCGTGGTCTAACCATTCAGATGTTTTAACCATGACCAACATGTAACCAACGTAGTTTAAATGTTGTAACTATCATAAGTGTAAAGGGGAATTTCATTCAAAAATCGTGGTCGGCCATGTTGATCCTCATTATTCATATAGTTTATTGAGAGTGTGTTTCATATACAATGCTTTCCTCCACACTAACTAAAAAGGACATAACTCCTAATAGTATGATGTCACAGGGTTACATACCCTCTCCTCGAGCCATTCAGGGAAAATAATTGGAAAGAATTTGTAAAGATTTAGCATCTGAATTGTGGTAAATAAATAATAAAGCCTTTGAACTTAAAAATGTCTCTATACACTGAAGTGTACAAAACCTTAGGAACAACTGCTCTTTCCATGACATAGACTGACCAGATGAAAGCTATGATCCCTTATTGATGTCACTTGTTAAATCCACGTCAATCAGTGTAGATGAAGGGGAGGAGAAGACAGGTTAAAGGATTTTTAAGCCTTGAGACAACTGAGACATGGATTGTGCATGTCTGCCATTCAGAGGGTGAACGGGCAAGACAAAAGACTTAACTGCCTTTGAACAGGGGGAATGGTAGTAGGTGCCAGGCGCACCGGGTTAAGTGTGTCAAGAACTGCAACGCTGCTGGGTCTTTCATGCTCAACAGTTTGCCATGTGTATCAAGAATGGCCCCCCACCCAAAGGACATCCAGCCAACATGGCCAATTTGTAAGTCGCTCTGGATAAGAGCGTCTGCTAAATGACTTAAATGTAAATGTAAATGACACAACTGTGGGAAGCATTGGAGTCGACATGGGCCAGCATCCCTGTGGAACGCTTTCGACATCTTGTGGAGTCCGTGCCTCGACGAATCGAGGCTGTTCTGAGGGCAAAAGGGGTGCAACTCAATAATAGGAAGGTGTTCCTAATGTTTTGCACACTCAAAACATGATCATTTGAAATATTAAAAGGTTCCAAACAAAACCTCAAATGTGAACTTTTTGATTGAAGTTTCTCCTTAGAGTAACTTTCTGATTGAAGTTTCCCCTTAGAGTAACTTTCTGATTGAAGTTTCCCCTTAGAGTAACTTTCTGATTGAAGTTTCCCCTTAGAGTAACTTTCTGATTGAAGTTTCCCCTTAGAGTAACTTTCTGATTGAAGTTTCCCCTTAGAGTAACTTTCTGATTGAAGTTTCCCCTTAGAGTAACTTTCTGATTGAAGTTTCCCCTTAGAGTAACTTTCTGATTGAAGTTTCCCCTTAGAGTAACTTTCTGATTGAAGTTTCCCCTTAGAGTAACTTTCTGATTGAAGTTTCCCCTTAGAGTAACTTTCTGATTGAAGTTTCCCCTTAGAGTAACTTTCTGATTGAAGTTTCCCCTTAGAGTAACTTTCTGATTGAAGTTTCCCCTTAGAGTAACTTTCTGATTGAAGTTTCCCCTTAGAGTAACTTTCTGATTGAAGTTTCCCCTTAGAGTAACTTTCTGATTGAAGTTTCCCCTTAGAGTAACTTTCTGATTGAAGTTTCCCCTTAGAGTAACTTTCTGATTGAAGTTTCCCCTTAGAGTAACTTTCTGATTGAAGTTTCCCCTTAGAGTAACTGTTTTGGATGCAGCCTAGTCTAACCGGTAAACACGTGCTTTGCCCGTTTTACTTATTGACATCCTGTGTATTCTCTCTGGTCCTCTTTTCTAAACTCTCACTCAGTGTTTCACAGTCTGCCCTGGTCTCTGACGGTCTGATGAGTGTGTTTGTGTGTTCCGCCAGTCTGTCTCTGATGCCTGGTAACAAGGCCCGCCGAAAGGTCCATCAATTTGATTTGCTCGGGGAGATTGGCCCATTTTAATCAGCCTACTTTGAACATTCCATCAGAATCTTAAAACCTACACTGGTGGGTTATCACAGTGGGCACACAGGGAGGGATCACACATTGATATTTGCCCAGATAAATGTAGCTTTTGATCTACCAACAGGCCTTTTCTGTCAACTTACCTGTTGTAAAGCTACATGCTTGGAAAGAGTCCACGTATGTCCTGTTAAATCTCCTTGTCCCCTGCTGAGGTTAAACCACACAGAAAAATAGCATTTAATCCTGTTTTAATGCAGTCCTCCTGTCTGTCCTGATGTGCCTCCCCCCTCTCTAAAACTGAGCAGTCCAACTACAGGCAGTATTGATCCAGCTACTACAGCTCTTGCTAATAATTCATACATTCCTCCTTGCCCTACTGTGTCTCCCTTCTGTTTCTCTCTCTCCCCTCTGCCTCTTGTCTCTACCCTCTCCCTCCTTGTCTTTCTCTCCTTCCCTCCCCCTCTCTCTCTCTGTAACCACAGTGTGCCGGTGGATGAGAAATCGTCGAAGCACTGCTGCAAAGGCTTCTGCATTGACGTCCTCAAGCGATTGGCCAAAATAGTGGGCTTCTCCTATGACCTCTACCTGGTGACCAATGGCAGACACGGGAAGAGGGGGAGTGATGGGCAGTGGAATGGCATGGTCGGGGAGGTCAGGGGTCATACATTTCTTCTTCTTTTCTTTTCCTATTCAAAAACCTATTCAAGGGGTACCATGCAATTCCTCCTCGAAATCCCCTAAAAGTAAATGTGGAGACAGAATGAGACTAAGAACTGTCAAATAGATTAGTATTCCCATGGAAGAGTAAGTGGAGTGTTTGGCTTGGAGTCTTGGGCAGATGCCTCGTTATTTCCAGGGAAGCCAATCCCCCTCTGAGGGCCGGGATTAATACGGGTGGTTAACAGAGAAGGGGATGTTATATACCAACACGGCTAAGGGTGTGTTGTTGTACTTACACAGCCACCGGGTGCTAGGCTCCTTCTACGAGGTGCCGGTGTCCCTTTTCTCTCGCCGCGAGGCTCCACAGTCGCTCAACTCGCTCTCGGATCTCGTTACCGTAACCATTTCACTACTGAGACAGCTGGAAGTGAGTGCCTGTGAACGTGAATGGGACCGTTTTTTTCTGTTCCTAACTGCAGTTCCCCTCCCGCCCACCAGGTGGTTTATAAACGGGCCGACATGGCCATTGGCTCCCTGACCGTCAACAAGGAGAGGTCGGAGGTTGTGGAGTTCTCAGTGCCCTTCGTGGAGACGGGCATCAGCGTCATGGTCTCCCGTAGCAACGGCACTGTCTCGCCGTCGGCCTTCCTTGGTGAGCAGGGCTGACTAAGAGCTTATGAAGGGCATATGATGTGCTATGAAGGGCCTACGACGGGCTGTGAAGGGCTTCTGATGGGCTATGAAGGGTCTATGGTAACACACAACACCTGACAATCCAACCAACAAGGAAAACCTTGATTTCTCTCTCTTGGTTTAGTATCAAAGTTGTCAAGCAATGTTTCACAGGCTTCTCAAATAAAATCCATAAACCCATTCAGTATTCCAATGGGCTGTGTCGCTCCTCGGTAATGAATGGTGAAAATATTTCAGAGTAAAATATGTCTCTAAGGTAACGCCTCGACATTTCAAATCGCCTTAGCGTAATTCTAGTCTTTGTTCAACCATGTAGAGAGACTCAGTCTGTTTTTCTTTTGAAGCCAGAAGGAGACTAGTATCAGCTACATTTACGCCTTTACTAGACTATGGGGATACTTTATATGAATGCTTCCGCTCAGTGTTTGACATCAATTGACACTCTTTACCATGGCACTTAGAGATTTATTTTAAACTGCAAAACCCTTACGCACCACTGCACTTTGTATACCAGGGTTGGCTGGCCTTCACTAGTCACTCGTAGGCTCAGTCACTGGTATACTCTTGGGTTTACCACCTTTTTATTTGGGCATTTTTATTGTTCAGAAATGTGGTGGGTCGTCTCTTCGTTCGCTGGACTATATCCTGCTAACTGTTCCAAATGTCCAAACTGAATTTGGTAAAAGGGCTTTTATGTACTCTACGCCATTGTCTTGGAACGCCTTACAAAATACTTTTAAACTGGAAGAACTTGTCCCGATTGGTGTTTTTTAAATCACCGATGAAGGATTTTGAGGTTGATTCCCTGACCTGTCAATGTTTTTAATAGCTGTTTTTTAAATTTTGTTGTACTCATGTGAATTCAATGGTTTTTACTAGATTACATGTAGTTTTTCATGTTGTCTGTCTGTAGTTTTTCGTAATGACTTGGTGCTGCCTATCTTGGCCAGGGCGCTCTTGAAAAAGAGATTTTAATCTCAATGAGCCCTTCCTGGTTAAATAAAGTCTGCAAACAAGGCAGACATTTTAATCCTACAGCTGTCGATTGAGACGGGATGGTACGTTTAAATCTGCAGCCGGATCTTAGATTATACAGTGTGAAATGCACCGAGGTAATGGCAGCTCATTAGATATGACTCAGTAGTACACAGCAATCTGGCCATTGGAGACGGCTGTCGTAAAACTAGCGAGTTCAGGTATGAAGTCAAACAACACAGACTGGATGTAGTCTTAGTTTCAGACCCTCAAACAACACAGACTGGATGTAGTCTTAGTTTCAGACCCTCAAACAACACAGACTGGATGTCGTCTTAGTTTCAGACCCTCAAACAACACAGACTGGATGTAGTCTTAGTTTCAGACCCTCAAACAACACAGACTGGATGTAGTCTTAGTTTCAGACCCTCAAACAACACAGACTGGATGTAGTCTTAGTTTCAGACCCTCAAACAACACAGACTGGATGTAGTCTTAGTTTCAGACCCTCAAACAACACAGACTGGATGTAGTCTTAGTTTCAGACCCTCAAACAACACAGACTGGATGTAGTCTTAGTTTCAGACACTCAAACAACACAGACTGGATGTCGTCTTAGTTTCAGACACTCAAACAACACAGACTGGATGTAGTCTTAGTTTCAGACACTCAAACAACACAGACTGGATGTAGTCTTAGTTTCAGACACTCAAACAACACAGGCTGGATGTAGTCTTAGTTTCAGACACTCAAACAACACAGACTGGATGTAGTCTTAGTTTCAGACACTCAAACAACACAGACTGGATGTAGTCTTAGTTTCAGACACTCAAACAACACAGGCTGGATGTAGTCTTAGTTTCAGACACTCAAACAACACAGGCTGGATGTAGTCTTAGTTTCAGACACTCAAACAACACAGGCTGGATGTAGTCTTAGTTTCAGACACTCAAACAACACAGACTGGATGTAGTCTTAGTTTCAGACACTCAAACAACACAGACTGGATGTAGTCTTAGTTTCAGACACTCAAACAACACAGACTGGATGTCGTCTTAGTTTCAGACACTCAAACAACACAGACTGGATGTAGTCTTAGTTTCAGACACTCAAACAACACAGACTGGATGTAGTCTTAGTTTCAGACACTCAAACAACACAGACTGGATGTAGTCTTAGTTTCAGACACTCAAACAACACAGACTGGATGTCGTCTTAGTTTCAGACACTCAAACAACACAGACTGGATGTAGTCTTAGTTTCAGACACTCAAACAACACAGACTGGATGTAGTCTTAGTTTCAGACACTCAAACAACACAGACTGGATGTAGTCTTAGTTTCAGACACTCAAACAACACAGGCTGGATGTAGTCTTAGTTTCAGACACTCAAACAACACAGACTGGATGTAGTCTTAGTTTCAGACACTCAAACAACACAGACTGGATGTAGTCTTAGTTTCAGACACTCAAACAACACAGGCTGGATGTAGTCTTAGTTTCAGACACTCAAACAACACAGACTGGATGTAGTCTTAGTTTCAGACACTCAAACAACACAGGCTGGATGTAGTCTTAGTTTCAGACACTCAAACAACACAGACTGGATGTAGTCTTATTTTCAGACACTCAAACAACACAGACTGGATGTAGTCTTAGTTTCAGACACTCAAACAACACAGACTGGATGTAGTCTTAGTTTCAGACACTCAAACAACACAGACTGGATGTCGTCTTAGTTTCAGACACTCAAACAACACAGACTGGATGTAGTCTTAGTTTCAGACACTCAAACAACACAGACTGGATGTAGTCTTAGTTTCAGACACTCAAACAACACAGACTGGATGTAGTCTTAGTTTCAGACACTCAAACAACACAGACTGGATGTCGTCTTAGTTTCAGACACTCAAACAACACAGACTGAATGTAGTCTTAGTTTCAGACACTCAAACAACACAGACTGGATGTAGTCTTAGTTTCAGACACTCAAACAACACAGACTGGATGTCGTCTTAGTTTCAGACTGTTATGCAGGTGAATGAGGACCCAAAAGCGACTTAGCGAAAACAGAGTCTTTATGTCAGTAAAAGGCAAAAGTAATAATTCTGGAACACTCAAGAAGAAAACAAAACAGGAAAAAACTAAAATCCACTCGTAGTAACGAGGACAGACTGGAGACTCGACCATTGACTGCAGGTTGCTTCGGGAAGGCACCGACCGTAGCAGACTAAGACACCTGCTCACACGCAGCATCTGAAGGAGGCAAGACACGACAGGGCGAGACAAGGACACAGCACAGCGAACATCATACAAGGATCCGACAAGGACAGAAGCGGAAAACAAGGGGAGAAATAGGGACTCTAATCAGAGGACAAGATAGGGGACAGGTGTGAAAATACTAAATGAGTGAGTTAGGAGAATGAGGAACAGCTGGGAGCAGGAACGGAACGATAGAGAGAAGAGAGAGAGGGAGGGGGAGAGAGAGGGATAGAAAAAGGGAACGAACCTAATAAGACCAGCAGGGGGAAACGAACAGAAGGGAAAGCACAAGGACAAGACAATATATGACAAAACATGACACAGACACTCAAACAACACAGACTGGATGTCGTCTTAGTTTCAGACACTCAAACAACACAGACTGGATGTAGTCTTAGTTTCAGACACTCAAACAACACAGGCTGGATGTCGTCTTAGTTTCAGACACTCAAACAACACAGACTGGATGTAGTCTTAGTTTCAGACACTCAAGCAACACAGACTGGATGTAGTCTTAGTTTCAGACACTCAAACAACACAGACTGGATGTCGTCTTAGTTTCAGACACTCAAACAACACAGGCTGGATGTCGTTTCCCCCCTGAATGATTCATGTCAGACTTATATCTGTCTGTCAACAAAGATTTAGTAGACAGTCTGGACATGTATCCAATGGCCACCCAGAAGTTTTTTTTATTTTTTCCCCAAGGCCTTTTAGTCTGAATCAAGGGTCACTGATTTGATGGTAACCTAAGGGTCATTGGTTTGCTCTTAGTGTGTATTAGCTGGCCAGAGCCCAGAGTAATCTCTTGCCAAGAAAATCTTGGCTCTTCAAGCCTGACTCTTTTTGTAAGGCTGTTTTCTTGAGACCTTCAACCATTTTCTCAACCATCCTGTTTTGACCTTAATATTTTTGATATTGTAGGTTACTCCTCTATGACTAAGGTCAAGACAGAATCTGAACCTCCAACAATGATTTAAAGACCATTCCCGATTCCTCTTGTGTAATAACAAAAACGGCTTGATTTCATTACCATTACAGAGCAATTGCTTCATTGCTTTGTAATAAACATGTATAATTAGTTACGTCACAGGTATCCAATCAACATCGTGTTACCACAAAACAAGCCCTTTAAATGCCTATCTTTACCTATTTAAAAAATATATATATTTTACCTTTATTTAACTAGGCAAGTCAGTTATGAACAAATTATTACTTTCAATGACGGCCTAGGAACAGTGGGTTAACTGCCTTGTTCAGGGGCAGAAGGACAGATTTTTACCTTGACGGCTTGGGGATTCGATGGCACGAGTGTAGTGGTTTGAGAATGGCTTTTTTTGTTGTTGAATTCCCTCCTTGGCTATGTTCCAATGTCAATGCTAGCATACCACTTAGAATGCATGCCTGTAATCTGTCTGTATTGTTAAACACACATCACCTGTTAGTTTTTACATGGCCCAGCAACCCTCTAACATACACAAATGCTCCACCACACACACTTATATATTTAATAAGGCTAGTAAATGCACAATGTGCATCCACTCTTGGATCGAAACTTTTGTCCATTTACCAGCCTTATTAAAGGGATGAGGTCGAGCGACCGTCTAATGCGTGTCCAATACATTGTCTGTGTCCCAATGGCACCCTGTTACCTATGTAGTGTACTACTTTTGACGGAGGGCTCAATGGGCTCTACCAAAAATGTAGTGCACTACAGTGGGGTCCCAAATTATTGACACCCTTGATAAATATGAGCGATTAATGATTGTATAAAATAAATAATTGAAATACTGAGCTATATTGTATTTGAAAATATATATAATGACACCCCTAAAGGTTCTTGTAAATAAAAACGAGTCAAAAGTTGAGTATTTGGTCCCATAATCCTCGCATGCAAGGACTGCATCATGCTTTACAAACTTGTTGGATGCATTTGCAGTTCGTTTTGGTTGCATTTCAGGTGATTATTGTGTCATTTCGGAGTCACTTTTATTGTAAATAAGAATATAATCTGTTTCTAAACACTTCTACATTCACGTGGATGCTACCATGATTAGGGACAATCCTGAATGAATCGTGAATAATGATGAGTGAGAAAGTTACAGCAGGTCAAAGATCTATACCCCCAAGACATGCTAACCTCCCCTGTTGTTGGTAATGGTGAGAAGTGAGCATGTCTTGGGGGATGCTAACCTACCCTGTTGTTGGTAATGGTGAGAAGTGAGCATGTCTTGGGGGATGCTAACCTCCCATGTTGTTGGTAATGGTGAGAAGTGAGCATGTCTTGGGGGATGCTAACCTCCCCTGTTGTTGGTTATGGTGAGAAGTGAGCAGGTCTTGGGGGATGCTAACCTCCCCTGTTGTTGGTTATGGTGAGAAGTGAGCATGTCTTGGGGGATGCTAACCTCCCTTGTTGTTGGTAATGGTGAGAAGTGAGCATGTCTTGGGGGATGCTAACCTCCCCTGTTGTTGGTAATGGTGAGAAGTGAGCATGTCTTGGGTAATGCTAACCTCCCCTGTTGTTGGTAATGGTGAGAAGTTAGCATGTCTTGGGTAATGCTAACCTCCCCTGTTGTTGGTAATGGTGAGAAGTTAGCATGTCTTGGGGGATGCTAACCTCCCCTGTTGTTGGTAATGGTGAGAAGTGAGCATGTCTTGGGGGATGCTAACCTCCCCTGTTGTTGGTAATGGTGAGAAGTGAGCATGTCTTGGGGGATGCTAACCTCCCCTGTTGTTGGTAATGGTGAGAAGTGAGCATGTCTTGGGGGATGCTAACCTCCCCTGTTGTTGGTAATGGTGAGAAGTGAGCATGTCTTGGGGGATGCTAACCTGCCCTGTTGTTGGTAATGGTGAGAAGTGAGCATGTCTTGGGGGTA
The DNA here is from genome assembly GCF_021184085.1 of Oncorhynchus gorbuscha. Taxonomy (NCBI): domain Eukaryota; kingdom Metazoa; phylum Chordata; class Actinopteri; order Salmoniformes; family Salmonidae; genus Oncorhynchus; species Oncorhynchus gorbuscha. The sequence goes on from NC_060196.1 coordinate 28,673,482, forward strand.
TGGTCTTTGACCCGCTGTAACCTTCTCACTCATCATTATTCACGATTCATTTAGGATTATCCACATTAACGTAGAAGGGTTTAGGAACATATTCTATTCTTATTTACAATAAAAGTGAATCCAAAATGACACATTACAATATTTACAATGGATTTCTATTGGGCACAAAACAATCTGAAACAAAACCAAAATGCAAAATGTCTCCAACAAGTTAGTAGAGTCACAAGCTTCGTGTAGACGTTGTGTGCTAGGAATATTTGGACCCAATGTAGAATATGGGATCTAATGTAGAAAAATGTTGAAAGTATTTTATTTTATACTAATACTGCTCAGAGAAAGAGATTTTGTTTAACAAGTCATATTTTTTTTCTCAAAAAGGTAGGGGGCAAAATGATTGACACCCCTAAATATTATTTCAAATAAAGTAGTCAAAGGTTTAGTAACCCTTGACTACTTTATTTACAATAATATTTAGGGGGCAAAATGATTGACAACCCTATCTTTTTGAGAAAAAAGGTTTGACTAACTAAATATTTTTCTCTAAGCAGTTTTATTAGTATAAAATAATATAATTACCCAATTTTTGGGAGCATACAATATAGCTCACGGTTCTGATTATTTATTTTATGCAATCATTATTGCTCATCTTTATCAAGGGTGTCGATCATTTCGGACCCAACCATATACAGGACATTTTAGGGTACCATTTGGGAAGCGTCAATAGCTTCATTCTAAGTAGCAAGCTAGCGACATCCTTGGAACAGAACCCTTGTCTTTCTGATGCGATGTTTCAGAGCCATACAGCCCAGCTGTGTGGGTGATGATGTTCGTCATGTGCCTCTCCGTGGTCGCTGTCACAGTCTTTATTTTCGAGTTCTTCAGTCCCGTCGGCTACAACCGCAGCCTGCAAAGTGCAAAGAGTAAGTCATTTATTACAGTATGGTCATTCTTATTTCAGGTTATCTCCATTGAAGTAGTCGTGATGAGTTTACATACCAGTGTGAGTAGTACCCTGGGGATGTTTCTATTCCATTCAATGTCCATTTCTCTCTCTCCCTGTCTCTCTCTCTCTCTCTCTCTCTCGCTCTTTCACTCTCTCTCTCGCTCTCTCATTGTCTCTCCCACTCCCCCTCTCTCTTCCCCCCGACCTCTCTCTATCCAGAGACAGGGGGCTCTAAATTCACCATAGGGAAGTCTATCTGGCTGCTGTGGGCGTTGGTCTTCAATAACTCAGTGCCTGTGGAGAACCCCAGAGGAACCACCAGTAAGATCATGGTGCTGGTGTGGGCCTTCTTTGCGGTCATCTTCCTGGCCTCCTACACGGCCAACCTGGCAGCCTTCATGATCCAGGAGGAGTACATCGACACTGTGTCTGGCCTCAGCGACAAGAAGGTGTGTGAGCAAGGAGGCCATTCTGATCCAAGGCCAAGATGGCTATAATGTCTTTTTCCATAGCACAGTGACGCCTCAATTCTTCACACTTCTCCCAATGTGTGCACTTGCACATTACCGGTCTATGGATTTAAAAGCATTGCGTTGGGGAAGGCAGGGCCGGATTCATGCGGGGGCTTACCAGGGCTGTAGCCCCTTGGCCCAGCCCTTTGGGGGGCCCAAGAGGAATCAAACAATTATATATGTTTTACAGTTGAAGTTTACATACACTTAGGTTGGAAATCATTAAAACTAATTTTTCAACCACTCCATACATTTCTTGTTAACAAACTATAGTTTTGGCAAGTAGGTTAGGACATCTACTTTGTGCATGACACAATAAATCTTTCCAACAATTGTTTAGACAGATTATTTCACATATAATTCACTGTATCACAATTCCAGTGGGTCAGAAGTTTACATACACTAAGAGAACCATGAGAATCACCATGAGAAAATCAAAAGAAATCAGCCAAGACTTCAGAACAAAAAATGTGTAGACCTCCACAAGTCTGGTTCATCCTTGGGAGCAATTTCCAAATGCCTGAAGGTACCACGTTCATCTGTACAAAAAATAGTACGCAAGTATAAACACCATGGGACCATGCAGCTGTCATACCGCTCAGGAAGGAGACGCGTTCTGTCTCCTAGAGATGAACGTACTTTGGTGCCAAAAGTGCAAATCAATCCCAGAACAACAGCAAAGGACCTTGTGAAGATGCTGGAGGAAACAGGTACAAAAGTATCTGTATCCACAGTAAAATTAGTCCTATTTTGACATAACCTGAAAGGCTGCTCAGCAAGGAAGAAGCCACTGCTCCAAAACTGCCATCAAAAAGCCAGACTACATTTTGCACCTGCACAGGGGGACAAAGATTGTACTTCTTGGAGAAATGTCCTCTGGTCTGATGAAACAAAAATAGCACTGTTTGGCCATAATGACCATTGTTATGTTTGGAGGAAAAGGGGGGAGAACACCATCCCAACCATGAAGCACGGGGGTGGCAGCATCATGTTGTGGGGGTGCTTTGCTGCATGAGGGACTAGTGAATTTCACAAAATAGTTGGCATCATGGGGAGGGAAACTTATGTGGATATATTGAAGCAACATCTCAAGACATCAGTCAGGAAGTTAAAGCTTGGTCACAAATGGGTCTTCCAAATGGACAATGACCCCAAGCATACTTCCAAAGTTGTGGCAAAATGGCTTATGGACAACAAAGTCAAGGTATTGGAGTGGCCGTCACAAAGCCCTGACCTCAATCCTATAGAAAATGTTTGGGCAGAACTGAAAAGGCGTGTGTGAGCAAGGAGGCCTACAAACCTGACTCAGTTACACCAGCTCTGTCAGGAGGAATGGGCCAAAATTCATCCAACTTATTGTGGGAAGCTTGTGGAAGGCTACCTGAAATGTTTGACCCAAGTTAAACAATTTAAAGGCAATGCTACCAAATACTAATTGAGTGTATGTAAACTGCTGACCCACTGGGAATGTCAATAAAAGCTTAAATAAATCATTATCTTTACTATTATTCTGACATTTCACATTCTTAATTCCTAAGACAGGGAATTTTGACTAGGATTAAATGTCAGGAATTGTGAAAAACTGAGTTTAAATGTATTTGGCTAAGGTGTATGTAAACTTCCGACTTCAACTGTATATATTTATACAGAACAGAAATATAAACGCAACATGTAAAGTGTTTGTCCCATGTTTCATCAACTGAAATAAGAGATCCTGGAAATGTTCCATACGCACAAAAAGCTTATTTCTCTCAAATTTTGTGGACAAATTTGTTTACATCACTGTTATTGAGCATTTTAACTTTGCCAAGATACTCCATCCACCTGAAAGGTGTGTAATATCAAGAAGCTGATTAAACAGCATGATCATTACACAGGTGCACCTTGTGTTGGGGACAATAAAACGGCACTCTAAAATGTGCAGTTTTGTCACACAACACAATGCCACTGAAGTCTCAAGTTTTGAGGGAGCGTGCAATTGGCATGCTGACTGCAGGAATCTTCACCAGAGGTGTTGCCAGAGAATTGAATGTTCATTTCAATATCATAAGCCACCTCCAACAGGTTTTTTTTGCCACGCCAGCCCAGGACCTCCACATCCAATTTCTTCACCTGTGGAATCATCTGAGACCAGCCAAACAGACAGCTGATGAAACTGAGGAGTATTTCTGTTTGGATTGGCTGGGCCTGGCTCTCCAGTGGGTGGGTCTATGCCCTTCCAGGCTCACCCATGGCTGTGCCCCTGCCCAGTCATGTGAAATACTATAGATTTGGGCCTAATGAATTGATTTCAATTGACTGATTTCCTTATATGAACTATAACTCAGTAAAGTCGTTGAAATTGTTGTATTTTGCGTTTATATTTTTGTTCAGTATTAGTATATATATTTTGTGCCTAAGCCCAAGATGCAAAGAAAAAAAAAACACAAATAAAATTGTTATTTTTTTGTAATATTGAATAGTTTTATCACACCACACCAGAGAGCATCATTTTGGCACAGAGGATCAATAGTTACAAAAAAATTATTGTGGATGTATTTTTTTTACCACATTCACATGCAGGTATCTGCCAAAATAAAGGAAACACCAACATAAAGTGTCTTTATGAAAATGGTGTTGGGCCACCAAAAGCTGTCAGAACATCTTCAATGCGCCTTGGCATAAATTCTACAAGTGGACCTAAACCATGCCAGGAAAATTCACATACTTTGTATCCCTCGTTTACTCTAGTGTTTCCTTTATTTTGGCAGTTACCGGTATGCCTCCAGTCAGGAATGCTGCTCTTTGGCCAGCATGCGTGCCAAATATACAGCTTGTTCCATTGTGGCCATAGACATATAATCCATAGAAAGGTTTTATAACTTCTTACCCTGGCAATTTGACTGTTAAACTCATGGGTACTCTAGCAATGGATGCCAGTCCAGACTTGAACTGCCATCTATGGATTATATGTCTATGGTTGTTTGCGGTTGTCATTTTGCCTTTATGAAGATTTCAAAATACAATTGTGGGAAAAATGTACAGTTTGGAAAGCAAATCCCTACTTCTGAAAAGACTGATCTGTCTGTAAAACCGATAGAAACACATTTTTTCTCAACAACTCCCATTTTGTTTTGCGAACAGCAGCGCTGTTTATCAAAGTAGCTCATCGTGAGATAGGCTATTGCCACGATGAGCGCATCGGCCATCACTGTGAGTAGCCTATGGCTTAATCTTTATAATAATAATAATATATTCCATTTAGCAGACGCTTTTATCCAAAGCGACTTACAGTCATGTGTGCATACATTCTACGTATGGGTGGTCCCGGGGATCGAACCCACTACCCTGGCGTTACAAGTGCCATGCTCTACCAACTGAGCCATTAGGTGAGACATTGTCCCACTGGAAATGTTATTATGTAGCCTACTGTAGGCAATGGTATATACACTATATATACAAAAGTATGTGGACACCCCTTCAAATTAGTGGATTCAGCTATATCAGCCATATCTGTTGCTGACAGGTGTATAAAATCAAGTACACAACCATGCAATCTCCATAGACAAACATTGGCAGTAGAATGGCCTTACTGAAGAGCTCAGTGACTTTCAACGTGGCACCGTCGCAGGATGCCACCTTTCCAACAAGTCAGTTAATCAAATTTCTGCCCTGTTAGAGCTCCCCCGGTCAACTGTAAGTACTGTTATTGTGAAGTGGAAACGTCTAGGAGCAACAACGGCTCAGCCGCGAAGAGGTAGGCCACACAAGCTCACAGAACGGGACTGCCGAGTGCTGAGGTGTGTACCATGTAAAAATCGTCTTTCCTCGGTTGCAACACTCACCATCGAGTTCCAAACTGCCTCTGGAAGCAACTCGGCACAATAAGTGTTCGTCGGGAGCTTCATGAAATGGGTGTCTATGACCGAGCAGCCGCAGGTCAAGCCTAAGATCACCATGAGCAATGCCAAGCGTCGGCTGGATTGGTGTAAAGCTCGCCGCCACTGTACTCTGGAGCAGTGGAAGCACATTCTCAAGAGTGGTGAATCACGCTTCACCATATGGCAGTCTGACAGGACAAATCTGGATTTGCCAGATGCCTGGAGAATGCTATCTGCTCGAATGCATAGTACCAACTGTAAAGTTTGGTGGATGAGGAATAATGGTCTGGGGCTGTTTTTCATGGTTCAGGCTAGGCCTCTTAGTTCCAGTGAAGGGAAATCTTAACGCTACAGCATACAATGACGTTCTAGACAATTATGTGCTTCCAACTTTGTGGCAACAGTTTGGGGAAGGCCCTTTCCTGTTTCAGCATGACAATGCGAGGTCCATTCAGTAATGTTTTTTGAGTTCGGTGTGGAAGTACTTGACTGGCCTGCAGAGCCCTGACCTCAACCCCATTGAACACCTTTGGGATGAATTGGAACGCCGACTGCGAGCCAGGCCTAAATCAGGCCCAACATCAGTGTCCAGCCTCACTAATGCTGTTGTGGCTGAATGGAAGCAAATCCCTGCAGCATTGTTCCAACATTGAGTGGAAAACCTTTCCTGAAGAGTGGAGGCTGTTAAAGCAGCAAACGGTGAGACCAACTCCATATTAATGCCCATGATTTAGGAATGAGATGTTTGATGAGCATCTAGGTACTTTTGGACATGTAGTGTATACACTGTACAGTTGAAGTCGGAAGTTTACATACACCTTCGCCAAATACATTTAAACTCAGTTTTTCACAATTCCTGACATTTAATTCTAGTAAAAATTCCCTGTCTCAGGTCAGTTAGGATCACCATTTTATTTTAAAAATGTGAAATTTCAGAATTAGTAGATAATGATTTATTTCAGCTTTTATTTCTTTCATCACATTCCCAGTGGGTCATAAGTCTACATACAGTCAATTAGTATTGGGTAGCATTGCCTTTAAATTGTTTAACTTGGGTCAAGTGTTTCAGGTAGCCTTCCACAAGCTTCCCACAATAAGTTGGGTGAATTTTGGCCCATTCCTCCTGACAGAGCTGGTGTAACTTAATCAGGTTTCTAGGCCTCCTTGCTCGCACACGCTTTTTCAGTTCAGCCCACAAATGTTCCATTGGTTGAGGTCAGGGCTTTGTGATGGCCACTCCAATACATTGACTTTGTTGTCCTTAAGCCATTTTGCCACAACTTTGGAAGTATGCTTGGGGTAATTGTCCATTAGGAAGACTCATTTGCAACCAAGCTTTAACTTCCTGACTGATATCTTGAGATGTTGCTTCAATATATCCACGTAATTTCCCCGCCCCATGATGCCATCTATTTTGTGAAGTGCTCTTGTCCCTCCTACAGCAATGCACCCACACAACATGATGCTGCCACCCCCATGCTTCACGATAGGGATGGTGTTTTTTCGACTTGTGAGCAGTTCTATTTTTGTTTCATCAGAGCAGAAGACATTTCTCCAAAAAGTATGATCTTTGTCCCCATGTGCAGGTGCAAACGGTAGTCTGGCTTTTTTATGACTGTTTTGGAGCAGTGGCTTCTTCCTTGCTGAGTGGCCTTTCAGGTTATGTCGATATAGGACTCGTTTTACTGTGGATATAGATACTTTTGTACCTGTTTCCTCCAGCATCTTCACAAGGTCCTTTGCTGTTGTTCTGGGAATGATTTGCACTTTTGGCACCAAAGTACATTCATCTCTAGGAGACAGAACGCGTCTCCTTCCTGAGCGGTATGACGGCTGCGTGGTCCCATGGTGTTTATACTTTTGCGTACTATTGTTTGTACAGATGAACGTGGTACCTTCAGACAATTGGAAATTGCTCCCAAGGATGAACCAGACTTGAGGAGTTCTACACAGTTTTTTCTGAAGTCTTGGCTGATTTCTTTTGATTTTCCCATGATGTCAAGCAAAGAGGCACTGAGTTTGAAGGTTGGCCTTGAAATACATCCACAGGTACACCTCCAATTGACTCAAATGATGTCAATTAGCCTATCATAAGCTTCTAAAGCCATGACATCATTTTCTGGATTTTTCCAAGCTGTTTAGAGACACAGTCAACTTTAGTGCATGTAAACGTCTGACCCACTGGAATTGTGATACAGTGAATTATAAGTGAAATAATCTGTCTGTAAACAATTGTTGGAAAAATGACTTGTGTCATGCACAAAGTAGATGTCCTAACCAACTTGCCAAAACTATAGTTTGTTAACCATACGTTTGTGGAGTGGTTGAAAAACGAGTTTTAATGACTCCAACCTAGGTGTATGTAAACTTCCCACTTCAACTGTATATATATTTCCTCCTAACATTGTACAATCTGTGTGTCGCTTCATTGGCCTGGGCCATTGATTGTTTGAATTCAAGACCAGATTGTCCTCAGTTTGTCAGTCAGAGTAGCCACTTATTTTGGTCATTTGTGTGGTATTATGAAATGTACATCTCATGTCTTCTGTCATGACAATTTATGCATTGATCCATCCCTAATGTTCATCCCTCTCACTTCTCTCCCTTTCTAAAGATCTTTGTAATAAAAATGCAAGGAGAGCAGAATTCTGTTCTCTTTGGGGGGGAGAAGAAGAAACCGTCTTTTAAATGAGATCTAAGGAAGTTGGGTGGACACCGGACGAGATGCAGCCCAAAATCACAAGAACATCTCAAAAGATAGATGCTCAACTTGTTGAGTTGGTTTTTGGAGATTTGAGCACCAATCTTTTCGAATGTTCTTGCATTTTGGCAGTTCTATGATTTTTGACATGTTGTCTTGATGTCTCTTTCCAACTGTCCGACTTCCTTAGATCACGATGCATGCATTATTTACGTTGTAATGCACTGTTGTCACTCAACACTTACCCTGAATCCCCACATCAACCTCTAGTTCCCCCTCTATCCCCCCAGTTCCAGCAGCCCACTGAGCAGTACCCCCCGCTCCGATTTGGCACCGTCCCCAACGGGAGCACCGAGGAGAACATCCGCAGCAACTACGCCAACATGCACAACTTCATGATCCGCAACAACCAGAAGGGCGTGGAGGAGGCCATCGACAACCTCAAGACTGGGTCAGTTTGTGTGTTTCCGAAGATGACATCCCCGTTCATTTCATTGCATTCAACCAGGACCATGTTCATTAGGCACCAAACGGAGGAAACATGGAGGGACTACCTAGACTTGTCCAATAAGAAACGCTACTTTTCGTTTTCCGTTGCAAAAATGTATTTTTATATACGTTTTCTGTTGTGTGCCCTAATGAACATGACCCAGCATAGCAGCCTCTTAGTAACAGTTATCTCCCCATGCAGTCCTGTCCTACTGTATGTGTGTTTATGTCTCTGCTGGGGTTTATAGTGCAAACTCTACTGTATGAATTATGCTTACATTAGATAAACGATAAACACACACTTATTAGAGTAGTTGTCACAAATTGTGCGCCTCATGCCGAGGGGAGACACTTCCCCAAGACGACTTGACCACCAGAAGCTTAGTCCTCAGCCGGACTTGACGTACCGCGTTATTAAACCTCACATTCTCACTTATCATTTCACCCTCATCCCCTCTTCTCTTTCTCTCCTCCCCTCCCTCCCTCCCTCCCTCCCCGTCAGTAAACTAGATGCCTTCATCTATGATGCGGCTGTGCTAAACTACATGGCGAGGAAAGACGAGGGCTGTAAGGTGATGACCATTGGCTCGGGCAAGGTGTTTGCCACCACGGGCTACGGCATCGCCCTGCATAAGAACACCCGCTGGAAACGCCCCGTGGACTTGGCCCTCCTGCAGCTGGTGGGAGACGGTGAGGAGAGAGAAAGGAGTGTGTGTGGGGGGGGGGGGTTGGGGACAGGCAGGAGAAGTTGATAAATGTGCTGGCTTGTTAGCGGCGGGCTGGCAGCATCAATCTGTCTCTGCTTTTAGTGGTGGATTGAAGTGAGGGGGGGGGGGACCACTTTCCTGCAGTACCTTCTGCTTAATTCAGTTGAATGCTGTACACATTCACAGTTTTACAGTTTGTCTTGCATACTGTACATTGTACAGTAGACCTACATACTACAAGTAACTGCCAAATGAAAGGAAACACAAACATAAAGTGTCTTAATAGGGCGTTGGGGCACCACGAGTCAGAACAGCTTCAATGCACCTTGGCATAGATTCTACAAGTGTCTGGAACTCTATTGGAGGGATGTGACACCATTCTTCCACGAGAAATTCCATAATTTGGTGTTTTGTTGATGGTGGTGGAAAACACCGTATCAGGCGACACTCCAGAATCTCCCATAAGTGTTCAATTGGGTTGAAATCTGGCCTGAGATGCGTATGGCATATGGTTTACATCATTTTCATGCTGAACAAACCATTCATTGACCACTTGTGCCCTGTGGATGGGGGCATTTTCGTCCTACGGTCATGGTGGCCAAAATATTGGCAAACAATATTTGTATGCATCACCCTAAGCATGATGGGATGTGAATTGCTTAACTCAGGAACCACACCTGTGTGGAAGCATTTGCTTTCAATAGACTCTTTGTGTCCCTCGTTTACTCAAGTGTTTCCATTATTTTGGCAGTTACCAGTATGTCTTCTGTGCAATCACCCCCCCCCCCCCCCCCCCCCCCAAGAATGTTTCACAAATCCTAACATCCTAAAAGGTCTTAAAGGCTCCATATATGTGTTCTCAAGCACTGTGTCATACGTTGCGTTGCTAATTTCACAATCGGGGACTTACTTTGTTACACATCTTTGTGAGACTGTCTCTCATTTGGTCTGGTTCTGTGATTAGAAGGTGGCGTTGTTCCTTCGGCTTGTGCTGAGGATGTTGCAGCTCCGTCTCAGCTCAAAGCAGCTCTACGAGGCCCTGAGTTTGGTCACGAGTAACGGTCGAATATGAAAGGGAGCGGGGGGGCTTATTGAAATGTGATGAGTGGGATTAGGAGTCTGTCACAGTTTATGATCACGCAAATTAGCATCTATTGTTAAAAAAACAACCGCAACATAATTGGCGGTGAAGTGATTTTCGTCGTCTAGCTCTTGAATTTTTCCACTGACTTTGCGGATCGATACTTTATTGGGGGGCTTACTATGACTGTGGGTGTCCCACCTCGCTATTTGAATATGAATGCAATAACTGTAAATCACTCTGGATAAGAGTATCTGCTAAATGACTAAAATGTAATCATAGAGATCACTTTAGCTCCTGACTGTGAACTCTTAGCTACACATTCTGGGAAGAATATTTCTGTTGGGTAGGTTCCTTTTTATTTTATTTTATTGGAGTGGATTATGACATTCCAGTCAACATGGTTAATTCATGTTTTTCTAATCCATGTAGTTTGGGCTTTACAATTTCCACACAGGGCAGTTGACCTAAGTTTAATATAGTTGAATGTCTCACTGTTTTAACTCTGATGACCAGGGATTTTGAAACGCACTTGAAGTAGCTACCCTTACAATGCAGGGTGCTTTAGCCGCAAGACGTGGCTGTCATTTCAATACACGTTGTCTGCTCTTCGCTCAGCACAAACTCTGGGTTTTCCTCCATTTTTTCCCCCTTCACAGTGTAACAGTTGTTTTTGCTGTATGGAATTAATGGCTTGTGTTGGGACTCCTAATAGTGTCCGCTGCCTTTCATCTGTCGAGGTCACTCTTAACACGGGAGACTGTATCCAGGCCATTTCCGACATCCATCAAAGCTATGCGGCTTCTCTCTCTCCCCCTTTCCTCCACCCCCCCCCCTCCCCTCTCTCTCACACACACACAGGCTTACTCTCTCACATTCTCACCCCCCCCTCCCCTTCCCCCACACACACTATTTTCTCCATTTTCAGCTTTCTTTTTGTCATCATGCAACAGCTCTGAGCTGGACACACTTTCACCCCTCTTCCTCCTGACCTCTCAACTATTACCTTCCCAGCTTCCCCCTTAAGGTATAAAACGATGCCTGTCCCATAACAACAGCAGATAATCCCTCCTTGTAGTTTTTAAAAATGTCTCTCCCATCTCCTCTTCTCCCACCGTCAGACGAGATCGACATGCTCGAGCGCCTGTGGCTCTCGGGGATCTGTCACAACGACAAGATTGAGGTGATGAGCTCCAAGCTGGACATCGACAACATGGCGGGGGTCTTCTACATGCTGCTGGTGGCCATGGGGCTCAGTCTGCTGGTTTTCGCCTGGGAGCACCTGGTGTACTGGAAGATCAGGCACTGCCTGGGCCGTTCCGGTGGCATGGACTTCCTATTGGCTCTCAGCAGGGTGAGTTACTGACTGAGTTATAGTGATGGAAGTGATGTCCCCTAGTGGTGGTGAAAGGGAAAGGGCTTGGTGCATCAACACATCACAGGCTATGTTTAGGCAGTACTGTTCAAAAGGTAGGTCCTCGTACCTCGTTTTTAAAAGTGACGTAGTTTTCTCCACGATTTCAGATGACATTGTGTCTTCCTCCTCCTGCTGCGTTCTACGTCGACGTTCCGGGATATCTCCGACAGTTACTCCCGCTTTCAATTTCACCGAATGTTGATTCACGTCCATCGGATTTCTGTCCCGCTGTTAATTGCGATTTCAGTGGGATGACTCTTGATTTTCAATAAGACATATTGGTATTGAATGAATCCTCTTCAAGTAAAGGTGATAAAGCTGTTATGGTTTACACGCTCCGCCCATTCAACACACTTAACCAATAATGGTGGCCTATCAGTCTTTCAAGGCTGTAAATGACCTGCATTTAGAACACGAGTTCCTCCTCTGCCCTCATTAGTATTTTGTGGTCAGTTGCCTCCTCTCCGAGAGTACAAAGTAGAGAGAGATTGCATAGAGGGGCACCCGCCATCATTCATTGCACGTCACGTTTTGCGCTAGAGAGGAAAGAGAGGACAAATGATTCTCTTTTAAAGAGTCAGTTCGAACTTACTGTTTGACCAGTGCGCTAGGAGCTCCCGTGTGGTGGTCATTTAGAAAGATCAGTCGAACTGAAGCTTGAGTGCACCGTAATGGCAGACACTGCGGTAAGTGTATGCAGACCTCTACGGGGACACATTTCTGACACAACTTATGTACATATGTAACCTATTTTTACGAGACTTTACGAGACTTGCGTGACTTTCCGTGTCCATGTTCTCGTCTAGGGATACTGGGATGTGGAGTTTGCTAGCTGTATCCTAACTAGCTTCCCCTTCTATGTCTACACAGGGTATGTACAGTTGCTGCAAGTTTGAAGATGAAACCGTCCCTGGAGGCCTCCGAAACACACTGCCCCTTTATCAGAGTGTTCCCACAATGCCGCCTCCACCCCAGTCCCACATCTCAGCGGCTGTAACCTGTAACACCACTCTTGCCATGGTGCAGCAGCAGCAGAGGCATCATCACCAGCAGCATGAGCAGCAGCAGCAGCAGCAGCAGCAGCAGCAGCAGCAGCAGCAGCAAGCATACAGCATGTTTCCTGCTGGATCTCCTCCAACTACTGGGCACTCTGCAATGGCCCTTGGGCCATCAAACAGTCCCCTTTTGGAGGGTCCTATGCCGTGCTCCACTTTTCTGCCTCGCCATGACCGCAGATTGGCTGTGGTAGACCGCTGGAACCGTCCAAAGCCCGGCACGGACAAGCCTATTGGTGGCAGCGGTGGGATCCCAGACATGGCACAGTTTCAACAGGGCTTGCCACCTCACTGGGCTGGGGGAGCCAGTGTAGGGGACGGTAGTCTGGATGAATACAAGCGATACTATGGCCCGATCGATCCAGAGGGCTTAGGGGCAAATGCTGACCCACAAACAGGTGGCTCTCAAACCCCCAAAATGAACCAGAGGGGGACAAAGTCCTCAGGAATGCCACGGCTACCTTCTAAAGGACCGCCCCCTGGTCACTTAATGTCCAAGCCCCCTTTACCGCTCCCCTCATCCCCACATCCACCGCCATTTTGGAGAAGAGGCAGCCTCCCCAAAAGAAAGGGCTCCGGGGGGCCTCTATATGAGAACATCCTCCCCTTGGGGAGAAGAGGGGGAGGGCGGTACGGAGTAAGGGATGGAGGTGGCAGGCGAGGCCGTCGCCCTCACCCACTCCCATTGCCTGTCCCTGTCGCATCCCCTGCCCTCACTACCCCTACCTCTCCCTCTCACTCCGCCCTCTACACCTCCAGCTCCTGCTCCTCCACCTCATCCAGTTCATCCTCGTCCTCATCCTCCGTCTCCCCCTCACGCTCCAACTCCCCCTCATCCTCCACCATCACATACACATCGTCCCAGAGTTTTAAGTACAGGGCTGGCAGTAGGGATGTTGAGGACGTCTATGACTCTGATGAGCTGACAGAGGAGTCTAGCCTCCTGCTAGGACGGAGAAAGGGCAAATCCCGACGCATGTCCTCTCGCTCACTGCCTTGCAGTCCGCCCCCTCCGCCTGTACCACCCCGCAAGCCTCGTCTGCAGTATGAGAGAGAGAGGGCTGGGAGCCAGCTAGCCCAGCTGCAGGAGTGGTGGGCCTCCTGGGGCGAGAGAGAAAGACGCAGAGGAACAGGAACCAGGGCCGAGGGGAAGGGGGAGAAACGGCATCACAAAGAGCGAGAAAGGGAGAGAAAGAGGAGGAAGAAAGGCCGGAAGAAAAAAAAGAGAGAGGAGAAGGAGAGGGAGCGGGAGCGCAAGCGGCGTAAAGTGAAGGAGAAGAAGAAGAAGAGAGAGGACAAGGTGAAGAGAAGAGACCGGGGCAAGCGGTCAGAGCACGAGGAGGGAGGTGGTGAGCAGAGAGGGCAGCTCAAAGCGATAATGCAAGAGGCCTACTCCTCCTACCCGGCTCCGAGGCGTGACTCTATGAGGAAAAAGAGTGAATGTTCTATCAGAAGTTACGGATGGGATATTCCAAGGGAGGAAGAGAGGAGGGACAGCGAGGACAAGGCAAGAGATGGAGAGGACACTAGAGGCAAGGAAAGGCACAGAAGTCCTTACTCTCGCCACAGGCATGCAGGTAGGCCTTCCAGTTCCAGCAAGCAGTGCCAGAGCCCCAGAAAACCCTCAACCGCTGTCAAGTTCTGGGGAGCGGGGAACCCATCGTCCGAGATTCCTTCGTCTGCATTTCTGCCACTGATCCCTCTCTCGTCCAGGCGCAGGAGTAAGGGTTCAGGTAGAGCGGCCCTAGGGAAAGAAGGGGAGACGCGCCCCCTGTTGGGCAGGAACGAGAGAGTGGAGGTTCACTCCAAAGAAGGTCTGTCGTTTCACGAGTGGGACTCCGAAGATGAGGATGAAGATTCCGAGGAGGAAAGGAGAAAAGTGGAGCAAGAGAAGAGACACGAAAGAAGACGAAGGACCGCATCAGAGTCCGAAAGGGAAAGTGATAAGATGGTGGGCATCTACTCAGACGACGACGGCTCCTCGGGAGAATTTGGAAAGTTCGAAAGGTACTGGGAGGGTCATGAGGGTAGAGCGGTTGGGGGAATAGGAGGGGGAGGCTGGTTTTTCGGCACTTATCCCGCCAGAGAAAAAGCCGGCAGCATAAACAGTAGGGATGGCTCGTTATTGGGCCGTGGGGAGGGATGGGGCGGAGCAGGGGGAGTAGGGGAAGGTGGCTGGGGATCAGGGAGGATAGGTGGTACACAGTGGCCTCCACCTCCATTGACACCACCAGCTTCTCGAAGATACTGGTCCGTGGACAAGCTTCCCGTGAAGGAGGAGAAGAAAGAGAGACGGAAGGACAAGGACAAAGGGCGAGGTGATGTGGCTTGCAACTGCCAATCTGCCCTCGAACATCAACACGCTCACTCTAAATTGGCCAAGGTGAGCTCCCCTAGCCAGGAGGAACTATTTCTACACTGTCAAAGCTTTGTGACCAGCGCCAATTCCAAACGGCATTCCTTCAAACCCGACCGGACCCAGAATCAACCCAAATCGGGAAGCCAGTCCAACCTCAGCATCCAGCGGACAGACCGCATTCGGCAGCCTTCTACATCGCAGGTCCTCATCCCCTCCCTCCCTCCAGCAACACTCCCAGCCCTTCCTGCCCCTCCCTCCTCATCCCATCCCATCCACATCCCTCCTCCGAACTCCTCCTCTTCGGTCTCGTCTCCCTCTGTAGTATCCTCCACCCCGGGCGCCCCCCAGCCGTCGTCTATGGCTTCTGCTAGTGCCAAACTCCTGTACCAGAGACTGCGCTCAGTGCCTCCGCCCCAAAGGTTACAGTCACCTCACCTGCCCCTCAAGGCCAAGAGCCTCTGCTCACGGAGGGGGTCCGCACACTTCTCCAGTGTGGAGAGCGAGGTGTGAGGCGAATCATAGACACCTACCTGGGTCGGAAACACCGACCTATTCAGACAACCTTGGGTCATGACTGTTTGGCCACCGCAGTTTTGTATCTCAGCCCCCTGTAACTCTTGCACAACCCCCATTGTCCAGTCAAAGGGAGTGCACAGTAATGTCATGTTTACTGGGGCTCTCTTCATTCTGGTCAGAGTATCTGTGAGACTACATGTATTGTTGGTGAACTGAAATTGGTGTCAGAAGTGGGATCTCCCGAAATGGGGCCGTCCTCCTGACACGGCCGCGTCTTTGGGTCTTGAAGTGAAGTGGTTGTCATTGTTCAGTTATATTTGTTCACGAGGGCTCAGGTACTCGTTCATAGACCTCCCTACTGAGGCCTCCAATGCAGGAACACTTGACTCACGTCCCTGAAACATGAACCTCCCACGTTCCTTTACCAATCGGTTTACACCTCACAGGCCTGTGAGATCTGAGGGTCATAGTTGTGTATGTTCTATGTGTCACGTTTAGGGAGAATAGAAGAGTAGCTAGCTCTCTCGGTTTTCTCCATTCACCCTCTCAAACTCACATTTGATGTTCTGTGTCTGTGTTTTACCGTGTTTGTATCCTTGACAACAGGGTAAGTCGACTGTGACTGATCTTATACTGTGCCAAACTTCAGTGGAGCTTACATACAATGCTGTTTCATTGATACCACAGGTACTCCCCCATTCATGACCCTCTTGAGCAATACATTACCTGCAGACCAACAGTTCATGCATTTTATATTTGAAAAGGTTATTTTACTATAGTGTTATTATAATATGAGACAAATGTTTTAATTTTGACAAAATGTGAGCACTGTGCTGTACAATATTGGGTACAAGCAAAATGTTTTCAACTACCTAACATCATTGGCAGCCTCCCCCTCCCCCATAAGACAGAATGTAGCCTTGACCTAGTCTGCTGCAACTATGAAGACACTATAAGATTGTAGCATTTTTTTTTGGGGGGGGGGGGGGACTAGATGGAATTGTTGGACATGTGGCCTCACAGGTGGCCAGGATTCATTCTGTGTCCCAGTAATGATGTCAACATGATAGGTGCCTGAATGATGCTACCAGAGATGCGTTTGAAAATCCGTAACCACGAGCTAGCTTGCTCGTAGCAATTTGATGGTAAAAGCTGATACCTGCACAGTCAGATGTACTTTCAAATCAGCCAGTTTTTTGTGTGTGTGTTGTCAGTAACCCACAAGGCGAGTTCCATCTTCTCCATATAGTCTGTTAAGCTCATTCATCTGCCTCTGACTGCATCTGAGCCATACTTCAGCTGAAGAAAAAAAGAGTAACCTTAGTTAACACAAAATTGTTGTGTAAAGTTTGTCTGCATTTCTTTGAATATCTAGATATATATATCGCATATATATTTGTGTAGTTGGGTAGCATTAGAGTAATTGTTGTTTAGCATCTTGATATGGGGATATTGTTTATCATTCCAGTGCCATTAGATAAGATACGAATATTCCATGTGAAGGAAATATCTCCCTTTTTTTCATCTGCAATTGAGAGCGCTCTTTGTTGCTAAAAGTCTAGGTTTTTATTCTTAAAACCTAGTTGACCCGAGAGTGACAGGAACACAATGGAAGCAGTGCTTTGCTTGTTACAATCAACAGCTTGCAAGAATCCAATGGCGGGGCTAATCGTGGGCGAAATGTTACCTGCTAAGGTGTTTGTGCCACAATTGAACCGAAATCCCTGTCCCTTCTCCTCGTCTATTTGTTGTGTTGATGAGTGTCTGCAACTGTAAACCGTTCTATTTTTTATTATGTATCTGTGAATATTTCTTTCATCTCAATAATAGCATATCTATGTATAATAATATATCTCAAAGATAATATCTTATCTGTTAAGTTTGTCCACTAAATTTACAGTATTATCTAGGAAGCTGGCTTTTTGTCTGTCTTACCTTGTCTCAAAACCCAGTGAAATCAGAGACCAGTACCTGACTGTGTCCTTACCGACCATCCACCACGATTAGTTAACAATGATATTCGCCATGTGATGGAGGTGTGTGTCTGACGACCGAGTCACTGTAGTAGTGTAAGTTTGGGCCTGGGCTGTAACACATTATTAATAACCATTCTAATATATTAGGTATTTTTTACCAGGGCATAGTCTGCTCAGTAACACCAATGAGAACTGAGCATGGATTTCAACTTCTTTAAACACCAAAACGCAATGTGGTCGAGCGGGCAGCAACAGGCTTTTTGTTGCGTCATGCAGCAGTTTACTATCCATGGTGAGCCATACCAGGACGGTGTCGTGTGTTCCCTCTCTGCAAACCTGTGTCTGTCGTGCTGAACTAAACAACAAACAAAAACACACTGTGTTCCTCCATAATAATCCCCACTGTAGCGCTCCGTCCAGCGCTGTCTCCGTCCGCTAACCCTGCGCGGTCTTTACGCCACACTGTGTCCAGGCGGACTTGCACTGCGTCACTGTGTGAGAATCAATGTGCCATACTTAGGGCAGGACGCAGTGGCTACGTTGGGCTGCCGCGCCACTGGAAAGACAATACTGTGCTGTACTGCAAGCAGAACAGAATAAAAAAATAATTTTCGTATTAAAACCTCTTCCGTTCATTTCCATTTTTTTCCTTTGTGTCGGCCTCAGAGAAGCGGGTGCGAGAGGGATGATTGGGAAAACGTGGAGCGACGTTTTTATCACAGCGAGTGACACTGTGGTGGAGAGACTAATAGAATGAGGTGTTCTCATTCACACACACAGCTGCAGCCCGTGGTTAGGGTCCACGTCCAGTTCAATTATTTTACAGGTCAAGTTCATGTGTCATATTGCACAGGAACACATTGTGTACACAATTACAATTCAATTCTTACTTGCAGGTTCACCTCTCAACAATGCAACGGCAATAGGGAGGGAAAGGCGGGTTCGTCGAGGCTCACGTCCAAAGTGTTGACTCAAATGTGTTTTTACCACGTACCAACTCTGGACTAGGAACACTCACACACACACATACCAATTAATACGGAAGCTCATTAATGCCAATAACGCATTTCATTGAGATGGAGCCCCTCAACAGATGTTGGCGCATTTACAGAGCAGTGCATTGTTACGAGTTAGCTCGGGCCATTAATAAACACCTTCATGGATGTTGGTTGACTGCCATTTTGTGCCAGAGTGCCTTTCTCCCATCACCCCTCACTGCAAGGTCAGTTATCACCCACACAGTTAAAGTGAAACGGGATTAGATAGATCTGTATAAGATATTGTAAGAGAAGGAATGGGATTTTGTTTTATAAGGGGTACTGATATAAAATATATTTTATAAACATGATTTCCTCTGAATATCAAATATATGTATTTATAGTTTGTTGTTTTGGTGCTCCAGTCCATATCTAATATTCACATTTTGCCTTTGACAGTGCATGTGGAAAGTTTTTAAACATTTTTTTATTTATCCGTTATTTTACCAGGTAAGTTGACTGAGAACACAGATTAGGAATTTAGCCAGGACACTGGGGTTAACACCACTACTCTTACAATAAGTGCCATGGGATCTTTAATGCCCTCAGAGAGTCAGGACACCCGTTTAACGTCACCCTACACAGAGCAGTGTCCCCAATCACTGCCCTGGGGCATTGGGATATTTTTAGACCAGAGGAAAGAGTGCCTCCTACTGGCCCTCCAACACCACTTCCAGTAGCATCTGGTCTCCCATCCAGGGACTGACCAGGAACAACCCTGCTTAGCTTCAGAAGCAAGCCAGCAGTGGTATGCAGGGTGGTATGCTGCTGGCGAAGTATTCAGACCCCTTTACCTTTTCCACATTTTGTTAAGTTACAGCCGTATTATAAAATTGATTAAATCATATTTTGTCCTAATCTATCAACACACAACACCCCTTTTAATGACAAATCAAAAACAGTTTTTTAGAAATTTTTGCGAACGTGTTCAGAATAAATACCTTCATCACTACATAAGTATTCAGACCCTTTACTCAGTACTTTGTTGAAGCACCTTTAGCAGCGATTACAGCCTCGAGTCTCCTTGGATATGCTGCTACAAGCTTGGCACACCTGTATTTGGGGAGTTTCTCCCATTCTCCTCTGCAGATCCTCTCAAACTCTGTCAAGTTGGATGGGGAGCGTCGCGGCACAGCTATTTTCAGGTCTCTCCAGAGATGTCCAATCGGGTTCAACTCCGGGCTCTGGCTGGGCCACTCAAGGACATTCAGAGACTTGTCCCGACGCCACTCCTGCGCTGTCTTGGTTGTGTACTTAGGGTCGTTGTCCTGTTGGAAGGTGACCTTCGCCCCAGTCTGAGGTCCTGAGTGCTCTGGAGCAGGTTTTCATCAAGGATCTCTCTGTACTTTGCTTCATTCATCTTTCTCTCGATCCTGACTAGTCTCCCAGTCCCTGCCTCTGAAAAACATCCCCACAGCATGATGCTGCTACCACCATGCTTTGCCATAGTAGGGATGGTGCCAGGTTTCCTCCAGACATGGCGCTTGGCATTCAGGCCAAAGAGTTCAATCTTGGTTTCATCCGACCAGAGAATCTTGTTTCTCGTTGTCTGAGAATCCTTTAGGTGCCTTTTGGCAAACTCCAAGTTGGCTGTCATGTGCATTTTACTGAGGAGTGGCTTCCGCCTGATTGGTGGAGTGCTGCAGTGATGGTTGTCCTTCGGGAAGTTTCTCCCATCTCCACAGAGGAACTCTGGAGCTCTGTCAGAGTAACCATTGGGTTCTTGGTCACCTCCCTGACCAAGGCCCTTCTCTCCCGATTGCTCAGTTTGGCCGGGCGGCCAGCTCTTGATGGTTCCAACTTCTTCCATTTAGGAATGATGGAGGCCACTGTGTTCTTCAATGCTACAGGCATTCTTTGGTACCCTTCCCCAGATCTGTGCCTCGACACAACCCTGTCTCGTAGCTCTGAAATATACAACTCTGATATACAACTGTGGGACCTTAAATAGACAGATGTGTGCCTTTCCAAATCATGTCCAATCAATAGAATTTACCACAGGTGGACTCCAATTAAGGATGATCAATGGAAACAGGATGCACCTGAGCTCAATTTCAATTCTCATAGAAAACGGTCTGAATACCTATGTGAATAAGGTACTTTTTTATTTACAATCTTTTGAAATGTGCAAAAATGTCCTCAAACCTGTTTTTTGCGTTGTCATTCAGGGGTATTGTGTGTAGATTGATGAGGACATGTTTTCATTTGATCCATTTTAGAACAAGGCTGTAGCGTAACAAAACGTGGGAAATGTCAAGGGGTCTGAATACTTTCCGAATGCCCTGTACGTGAAGTAATGTCTTCTCCCGTGAGATGGATGTGCACGTAGCCTATTTCTATTCCATTACTAAGGTCCTCACTTTCTGATGCAACCATCTGACAGACTTGGTATTCAGGCAGACACTCTTGGTGTGAGAGCCACGATCCAAGGCGAGGCAGACGTGATGATCTGCCAAGAAGATAGGCTCTCGCCCTGAGTTGCCATTGTTGCCTGTCTCAGCAAGTGCTTGTGTTCTGCCTTTCACCATAGTCGCCCCTTAAAATTCTCTGAATTGTTGTCACACCGCAATTACACGATACAATACAATTGTCCTTTATTGCAATACTTAAATTATATCACCACTTAAAATGATATCACTAATTCCGCTATTATTGGGGGAGTCAACACTTAATTAATTCACGGCGTGTTTATTGTGTAACATATGTATGTAATGAATGTTAATGTATTCTATTCTATGTATAGATGACAGAACACCTGTCATATTGTCTGAACAGCCTGTTCACTCTCCTGTTCCTGCTAGACAAACTAGAACAGAAACCAGGCCAATGTAAACCCTGACAGTGCACAGGAGTTGAGAGACAGGAAAACAGAGAGAGAGAGAGACGCACATTAGGGGAGAGGAGAGGAGAGAGAGACGAAGAGGGGAAAATAGAGAGAGAGACGCACGAGGAGAGAGAGAGAGAGAGCGAGAGAGAGAGAGCGAGAGAGAGCGAGAGAGAGCGAGAGAGAGAGAGAGAGAGAGAGAGAGAGAGAGAGAGAGAGAGAGAGAGAGAGAGAGAGAGAGAGAGAGAGAGAGAGAGAGAGAGAGAGAGAGAGAGAGAGAGAGAGAGAGAGAGAGAGAGAGAGAGAGAGAGAGAGAGAGAGAGAGAGAGACAAAGCGGAGAGGGGGAAAAGAGAGAGAGAGTCACACAAAGAGAAGACGGGGAAAAGAGAGTGAGTCACACACACAAAGAGAGAGAGTCACACACACAAAGAGAGAGAGTCACACACACAAAGAGAGAGAGTCACACACACAAAGAGAGAGAGTCACACACACAAAGAGAGAGAGTCACACACACAAAGAGAGAGTCACACACACAGAGAAGAGGGGGAAAAGAGAGTGAGTCACACACACAAAGAGAGAGAGTCACACACACAGAGAAGAGGGGGGAAAGAGAGAGAGAGAGACACACAAAGAGAAGAGGGGGAAAAGAGAGTGAGTCACACACACAAAGAGAGAGAGTCACACACACAAAGAGGAGAGGGGGAAAAGAGAGTCACACACACAAAGAGAAGAGGGGGAACAGAGAGAGAGAGTCAGACACAAAGAGAAGAGGGGGAAAAGAGAGAGAGTCACACACACACAAAGAGAAGAGGGGGAAAAGAGAGAGAGTCACACACAAAGAGAAGAGGGGGGAAAGAGAGAGAGTCACACACACAAAGAGAAGAGGGGGAAAAGAGAGAGAGAGTCACACACACACAAAGAGAAGAGGGGGAAAAGAGAGAGAGTCACACACACACAAAGAGAAGAGGGGGAAAAGAGAGAGAGTCACACACAAAGAGAAGAGGGGGGAAAGAGAGAGAGTCACACACACAAAGAGAAGAGGGGGAAAAGAGAGAGAGAGTCACACACACGAAGAGGGTGGGGGGAGGAAAAGGCTAGAACCCAAGAAAGACATGGAGAGGAAGGGAGAGGGGGACTTTGACAGACAGAGAGAAGGGTTCAGAGACGGGAGAGAAGTGGGGGGTGGAGAGGTGGAAAGAGCATCCTGTCGGTCTGTATCACTGCTGTATCACCTGCTACAGCAATTGCAACGTCCGCAACCGCAGGGCTCTCCAGAGGGTGGTGCGATTAGCCCTACTCATCACCGGGGGCACACTGCCTGCCCTCCAGGACACCTACAGCACCCGGTTTCATAGGAAGGTCAAGACGATCATCAAGGACCTCAGCTACCCGAGCCAAGGCCTGTTCACCCCGCTACCATCTAGAATGCATCTAGAATGCAGCGAGCATACAGGTGCATCAAAGCTGGGACATAGAGACGGCTTATATCTCCAGGTCATCAGACTGTTAGTCACCACTGCCCTCCACCCAGTACCCTGACCTGAACCTTAGCCACTGTTACTAGCCGGCTATCACCCGATACTCTACTCTACTCTGCATTTTTGAGACTTTGCCCTATGTACAGAGAGTCATTGAACACTGGTCACTTGAATAATGTTTGCATACTGTTTAACCCACTTTATATGTATATAGTGTATTCTAGTCATGGTTCATCCTATATAAGTGCTAATGTACACACCTTTTGCTGTTCATATATTGTCCATGCTGTCGATACACAACAGGGTAGCCTAGTGGTTAGATCATTGGACGAGTAACCGAAAGGTTGCAAGTTAAAATCCCCGAGCTTACCCCCCCCCCCCCCCGAGCTGAGCTGACAAGGTACAAATCTGTCGTTCTGCCCCTGAACAGGCAGTTAACCCACTGTTCCTAGGCCGTCATTGAAAATAATAAATTGTTCTTAACTGACTTGCCTAGTTAAATAAAGGTTAAAAAAAAATATATGCAGTGCATATTCCAGACTGACATTGTTTATTCTGATATTTCTGAATGTAACTTTTTGGATTGTGTGTGTATTGTTTTTTCTTGCTAGGCATTACTGCACTGTTGGAGATTTTTACTCGTCTACCTAGACTTCACACACGAAAATATTATATTCTGTTGGATATACTCCTTTAATCTCTTTCTTTTAATATATACCAGAATATAAAATTGGGACCAATTGAATAACATCCAGTCCCTTAACAAGGCCTCTGAACTGTAAATCATTTATAGTGTAATTAAAGAAACTACATGAAATTAACATGTGATGGTCAGACGAGCCGGTGATCATTGACTATGTATGAGTCATAATAGTGGTCTGCTGTTCTGCTGCACAGTCCTCCTCACTCCACCAGAGGGCAGCAGAACCACCAGAATGGGACCAGGGAATCCCCACTTACTGTACTGACCTAATGCAAATAAATCAAATTAGTGTTTCGATCACTAATTAGTAATTACTATCTTAGCCCTCTCTCCCTTTGAACTCTGATTTTACTAAGAGCGGCTTCGGCTGCCTTCACGACCCACAAGCACCAGCGACCTCGGATACGTCAAAGCTCTTGTGCTGTCCGAACACATTACATTTCATTTGGTGTTGGGAGTTTGTATGTATGAAAAACGCTGCGGAGGGTGCAGTACTCTGTTTCCGCCACCATGGAGCAGGTGGGGTCCTCTTCTGCAGCAGAGCGTGGCGGTTGCCAGTGGAATGAATCACTCACCATACGCATATTCCTGGAGAACTGCCGGCGCACGACGGCGATGAGGCTAATTTCAGCCCCGTTCCCATGCCGCCTGGACGCCTTCGAAGGATCTGGCCAACGCCACCACTGAAATGCTGCCGACTCGGGCCCAGGTCTATATCGATTTAGATACAGAATTGATCACACATTTGGAGTTAGGTACATTTTCTCCTGTGCAGGAGGGATGGGAGAAAGAGGAGGTAGACTACAGCGTCAGATGGTAACAGTCACAGAACGATCCAGTGCTGTGCCCCCGGATAGGGTCTCACTGCACCACACTGAGAATATGAGATGCGGAGGACCAATGAGGACGATGGTGGGGTGTGAAAATGTGACAATGAGAGATATGGAGAGTGCGTGAATGAGTGCACATTCTGGCAAGGAAGAGTGTGTGTTTACGCAGAACATGTGTGTGTGTGTGTGTGTGTGTGTGTGCATGTGGCAGAGGGATAAAGGGGGATATTGTGTGCATGCGCGTGCATACAGTATGTGTGTGTCACAGGAGGTTGGTGGCTTGTGGTAATGGCTGGAGCAGAGTAGTGGAATTGTATCTATTGAACAAGTGGTTTCCACGTGTTTGATACCATTCCATTTGCTCCATTCCGGCCATTATTATGAGCCGTCCTCCCCTCAGCAGCCTCCACTGGTGTGTGTGTGCGTGTGTGTGTGTGTGTGTGTGTGTGTGTGCGTGTGTGTGCGGGTGTGTGCGGGTGCGTGTGCGTGCACATGGCAAGGGGGAACAGAGTGTGTTTATGCAGAGGAGAGTGTGAATGTGACAGAGAGGCGAAGAGAGTCATTGTGGGCTTGTGTTCAAGCTAGAGAGAGTGTGTGCAGAGTGTGTCTGGCCATGAGCATGAGGCTGCTGGAGAGTGAGGTTGATTGATGATGAGAAGTAAATCTGTGTGTGTTTCAACAGGCAGTGGTAGTGTGTGTGTGTGTGTGTGTGTGTGTGTGTGTGTGTGTGTGTGTGTGTGTGTGTGTGTGTGTGTGTGTGTGTGTGTGTGTGTGTGTGTGTGTGTGTGTGTGTGTGTGTGTGTGTGTGTGTGTGTGTGTGTGTGTGTGTGCGTGTGAGGATATATTTACATAACAGACAACGGAAACCGAAACCAAGTGTATATGTTCTGTATGCAAAATACTCAGCATACATACTTATGTAGCAGATGTCTCCTAGCAGAATAAAAAGGTCCTTTGCAGTCAAAAACGTGATTTTCTGGTGTTTTATATACATTTCCACACTATGGGGTTGGAATAATACTCTGAAATTGTGAAAATTAGGATAATGGCGTTTTAGCGTAAGAGCTGTTTGAAAAGGTTGCCTGAAATTTCAGCCTGTTTCGGTGAGATGGAATTTCGACCTGCCTGGTGACATAACCAGGGGTGGTAAATTAGTTATTAGACCAATAAGAGAGAGGGTTCCAAACCCCTCTGCCAATAACAGGTCATTTTCAGATTTCCCCTTCCCCACTAAGACCACACCCAGACAGTCCTAGAAAAATGATTGCTTGAGAAATTGCTCTTTTCTTAGAAGCTATGTTTACAACTCCCGTACGGGCTCGGGAGAGACGAAGGTTGAAAGTCATGCATCCTCCAATACACAATCCAACTAAGTCGCACTGCTTCTTAACACAGCGCACATCCAACCCGGAAGCCAGCCGCACCAATGTGTCAGAGGAAACACCGTGCAATGTTGGTTAGCGTGCACTGCGCCCAGCCCGCCACAGGAGTCGCTGGTGCGTGATGAGACAAGGATATCCCTACCGGCCAAACCCTCCCTAACCCGGACGACACTAGGCCAATTGTGCGTCGCCCAGTACAGCGCCCTTAACCACTGCGCCCCCCCGGGAGGCCTGTTATTTTTGTGTTTTTTTGAAAACCATTTTAATTTAAAACAATCACAGGAAAGCATTTAATTGTTACCCAAAAATGATTTGATATTGAGATCAAAACGGCTGCATTTGACCTTTAAAGTTAATGTCCCAGGTCAGCAGTCCTGGGAAGGAACTCAAGCATTACACACACACTGTATGTCCTGTCCTGTCTACGACAGAGAAATTGAGAGTGTAGGAAGGATAGATAGCCACACACTGTCGGAAAAACAAGGAGAAAACCAAAATGGAGGCTCAGGTGCAAAAATCCATCTTATTTATTGAGGACATGATGCCCTAAAAAGTGGAAGAGGTGCAATTGCCAAATCATCGTCAGTGTCATAGCGAGGGTGTGGACACACACACGGCTCATTACGAAAGGCTTAACAACTACACGACACGAAATGAGGGACAATGTATATACGAAAGCAGAGAAGGGAACACTGATCACCCCTTGTTGTCCGGTAATATGGGGACAGTAGTATGGGTAATACGTGTAAACAGGCAGATAACGAGGGGTACCTTTTCACCGTCAGTCCACCCACTTTAATGTTCAACGCTGGCACACTTCAGTGCTTTAATTAAACCAAGTTCATTTTTAAAAGGAGCCTGCGTCTCCTAACAAGGCCATTATTAACAGTCATGCGCTGGGGTGTTTAACAAGAACAGATTGCTCTTGCGTTTTGACCTCAAGCGCGTTACATAATGTGTGTGTCGGATATGTGAGTGTAAAAGCGAGCGTGTGCGTGTGTGCGCGTGCATACGTGTGTGTGTGTGACGGCGAGATAGTTATCTAACGATTGATTACATCTCACATTTCTTAGAGCCACCTCTGTCATTACATATTCATAATATATCTTCATGCTCACTGATGTGATGACATTGACACATCAATCTATTACTCGGAAACCTGAAATCTAAATGGTAAATACCTTTGTAACATTTTACTGCCTCGGCCCGGAGGCACAGTTCACAAGATGCCTCTGCACCTTAGGAGCAATGGTTCGAGTCCCTGTTGCAGCTCATTAGAGTTCCCTTTCAGTTGGTATTTGACTGGTGTGGTAGCAAGCACTGCTTTTTGGCGTAACCTTTAAAGAATTGGAAACTATTGGAAACTGTCT
Organism: Oncorhynchus gorbuscha; assembly: GCF_021184085.1. NCBI lineage: Eukaryota > Metazoa > Chordata > Actinopteri > Salmoniformes > Salmonidae > Oncorhynchus > Oncorhynchus gorbuscha. The sequence continues at coordinate 28,700,723 of NC_060196.1, forward strand.
CGTACCAAATATTTGAATGAACTGCAAAGTTGGAATAATTATTAGGTCATTTTCAATGCCACATACACCATTGGAGCAGTAGCTAAATGAAAGACCTTCCGAAAGATCTACATGAAGACCTTCATAGAACTGTAAGATCTAAACAGCCACAGGCGGCAAAGTGAGGACATGGCTCATTCAGTCCTCAAAGACACACTGGGGAAAAAATGAGGACACGGGTCAGTAAGTCCTCACAAACACACTGGCTATCAAAGTGAAGACACGGGTCATTGAGTCCTCACAAGCACACTGGCTATCAAAGTGAAGACACGGGTCATTGAGACCTCACAAACACACTGGCTATCAAAGTGAAGACACGGGTCATTGAGTCCTCACAAACACACTGGCTATCAAAGTGAAGACACGGGTCATTGTGTCCTCACAAGCACACTGGCTATCAAAGTGAAGACACTGGTCATTGAGTCCTCACAAGCACACTGGCTATCAAAGTGAAGACACGGGTCATTGAGTCCTCACAAGCACACTGGCTATCAAAGTGAAGACACGGGTCATTGAGTCCTCACAAGTACACTGGCTATCAAAGTGAAGACACAGGTCATTGAGTCCTCACAAGCACACTGGCTATCAAAGTGAAGACACGGGTCATTGAGTCCTCACAAGTACACTGGCTATCAAAGTGAAGACACAGGTCATTGTGTCCTCACAAGCACACTGGCTGTCAAAGTGAAGACACGGGTCATTGAGTCCTCACAAGCACAATGGCTATCAAAGTGAAGACACGGGTCATTGAGTCCTCACAAGCACACTGGCTATCAAAGTGAAGACACGGGTCAGTAAGTCCTCACAAGCACACTGGCTATCAAAGTGAAGACGCGGGTCATTGAGTCCTCACAAGCACACTGGCTATCAAAGTGAAGACACGGGTCATTGAGTCCTCACAAGCACACTGTAACCGAAGGCTTTCAGTAAACGTAAACACCTAAACAGCCACAGATGGCAAAGTGAGGACACGGGTCATTGAGTCCTCAAAGACACACTGTAAGGATGCCAAGAAATGAGATCCCTATGTCCTCGCAATCCCACACATGGCAAAGTGAGGACTCAAGCCTCCAAGTCCTCATAAACACATGTTGGAGGTCCAAAAGGCTTCTGTCACAGATGTGCCTGAGCTGAGTAGCTAGCGGCTAAAAACACAGCTTCCCAGAGTACCTCTCACTTGCGCCGACAAGAGTCCCTAACTGGGTCAATAGGCCAAAAAAACACTCTTAACAGCCACTTAATATTCCTCAATAGCCCTAATGTATGTAGTCATTGAATCCATGTGGATCCAGGTGCATGGAAGTGCGTTAAGGCAATACATCCGAATCCGATACAGGTGGATGTGTCTGGATATTCTCGATAGAGAGAGATGGAGAGGAGTCAGTCACGTTCACTGCCAATGCCCTGTAGGCTCCTGCACCTTCTGCCAATAGAACATGGCTTCTGTGGCTTCTGCCCAACGCGGGAGGAAGGAAGTTGCTGTTTTTAGTGGAAATGTGGGGCGTGTGATCAGTGTGTTCGGTCATGTGTGTCCCCGTGTGGATACGTAATATGCTTATAAATATGTGTGTGTCGTCTGTTCATTTCTGCTAGACAGTATGTACACTGCCGGTCAAATGTTTGGACACGCCTACTCATTCAAGGGTTTTTCTAGATTTGTACTATTTTCTACATTGTGGAATACTGTGTTAGTGAAGACATCACAACTATGGAATGACACGTATGGTATCATGTATAGTAAGCAAAAAAAGTGTTGAACAAATCTAAATGTATTTTATATTTGAGATTCTTCAAGTAGCCACCCTTTTGCCTTGATGGCAGCTTTGCAGACTCTTTGGCATTCTCTCAACCTATACGGGCACAAGGAGAGACCCAGACGCAGACACGAGAGGCAGGTGGTTTGAGTCTTTGATATTTATTAATCATCCAAAATGAGTAGGCAAGAGAATGGTCGTGGACAGGCAAAAGGTCAAAATCAGTTCAGAGTGCGGGAGGTACAGTGTGACAGGCAGGCTCGAGGTCAGAGCGGGCAGAATGGTCAGGCAGACGGGTACGGGGTCCAAAAAACAGGCAAGGGTCAAAACCGGGAGGACTAGCAAAAGAGAATAGAAAAGGTAGGAGCACGGGGGAAAACACGTTGGTTGACTTGGAACATACAAGACGAACTGGCCACAGGCAGACGGAAAACACAGGTATAAATACCCAGGTGATAAATGGGGAAGATGGGTGACACCTGGAGGGGGCGGAGATAAGCACAAGGACAGGTGAAAACAGATCAGGGTGTGACACAACCAGCTTCATTAGGTAGTCACCTGGAATACATTTCAATTAAAACTCAAACGTTCATTAAAATACACATGCAGGGTATTGAATTAAAGCTACACTCGTTGTGAATCCAGGCAACGAGTCAGATTTTTAAAATGCTTTTCGGCGAAAGCATGAGAAGCTATTATCTGATAGCATGTAACACCCCAAAAGACCCGCAGGGGACGTAAACAAAATAATTAGCATAGTCGGTGCTACACAAACCTGTAACATCGTTCGTCTGTTGTAAGAAGAGAGTCAGACCGAAATGCAGCGTGTAGGTTACTCATAACTTTAATGAAAGTATCGCGGTACATGAAATAACTGATATAAGAAAACAACAAACGAAACGTGAAACTAATTACAGCCTATCTGGTGACTACAACACAGAGACAGGAACAAACACCCACAAAATACAACGCGAACTCAGGCTACCTAAATACGGTTCCCAATCCGAGACAACGAGAATCACCTGACTCCAATTGAGAATCACCTCAGGCAGCCAAGCCTAACTAGACACACCCCTAATATTACACAATCCCAATTAATACAAACCCCAATACGAAACACAACATATAAACCCATGTCACACCCTGGCCTACCCAAACATATAACAAAAACACAAAATACAATGACCAAGGCGTGACAAAACCGCACAAATAAAATATAAAACATTCATTACCTTTGACCATCTTCTTTGTTGGCACTCCTAGATGTCCCATAATCACTATTGGGTCTTTTTTTCAATTAAATCGGTCCATATATAGCCTAGATATCGATCTATGAAGACTGTGTGATAAACGGAAAACATAGCGTTTCATAACGTAACGTCATTTTTTAAAATTCAAAAAGTCGACGATAAACTTTCACAAAACACTTCGAAATACTTTTGTAATGCAACTTTAGGTATTAGTAAACGTTAATAAGCGATCAAATTAATCACGAGACGAAGTGTTTTCTATAGGGGTCCGTCTTGAAATACTGTCCGTGTATTTCTCAACCAAAATATCCGGTCGGAGACCTGAAGAAAAAGCCTGTCTCTTGTTCGTTTGACCAAGAAACAAAGAATTGGCAAATGACAAGACTGTTGACATCGTGTGGAAGCTGTAGGTACTGCAACCTCAGCCCTATTTAATGTCTTTCGCCCATAACAATGGGTTGAAGCGGCGGATGGATATATTTTTCCACTTTCAGTGATCAGATTTTCCTGCACTTTTCAATGAAACGCACGTTCTGTTAAAGTCACAGCCGTGATTGAACCAGTTTTATAAACGTCTGAGTGTTTTCTATCCACACATACTAATCATATGCATATACTATATTCCTGGCATGAGTAGCAGGGCGCTGAAATGTTGCGCGATTTTTAACAGAATGTTCGAAAAAGTAGAGGGTCGACTGAAGAGGTTAACAGGTGTGCCTTCTTAAAAGTTCATTTGTGGAATTTCTTTCCTATGTTTGAGCCAATCAGTGGTGTTGTGACAAGGTAGGGTATACAGAAGATAGCCCTATTTGGTAAAATACCAAGTCCATATTATGGCAAGAACACCTCAAATAAGCAAAGAGAAATGACAGTCCATCATTACTTTAAGACATGAAGGTCAGTCAGTCTGGAAAATTTGAGCTTTGAAAGTTTGAAAGTTTCTTCAAGTGCAGTTGCAAAAACCATCAAGTGCTATGATGAAACTGGCTCTCATGAGGACCGCCACAGGAAAGGAAGAACCAGAGTTACCTCTGCTGCAGAGGATACGTTCATTAGAATCACCAGCATCAGAAATTGCATCCCAGATAAATGCTTCACAGAGTTCAATAACAGACGCATCTCAACATCAACTGTTCAGAGGAGACTGTGTGAATCAGGCCTTTATGGTCAAATTGCTGCATAGAAACCACTACTAAAGGACACCGATAAGAAGTAGAGACTTGCTTGGTCCAAGAAACACGAGCAATGGACATTAGACCAGCGGAAATCTGTCCTTTGTTCTGATGAGTCCAAATTGGCGATTTTTGGTTCCAATGGTGGCAGTGTCTTTGTGAGACCTGGTGTGGGTGAACGGATGATCTCCACATGTGTATTTCCCACCGTAAAGCATGGAGGAGGAGGTGTTATGGTGTGGGAGTGCTTTGTTGGTGACACTGTCAGTGATTTATTTAGAATTCAAGGCACACTTAACCAGCATGGCTACCACAGCATTCTGCAGAAATACACCATCCCATCTGGGTTGGGCTTATTGGGACAATCATTTGTTTTTCAACAGGACAATGACCCAAAACACACCTCCAGGTTGTGTAAGGGCTATTTGACCAAGAAGGAGAGTGATGGAGTGCTGCATTGATGTCTTCACTATTATTCTACAATGTAGAAAATAGTTTTTTTTAAATAAAGAAAAACCCTTGAATGACTAGGCGTTCTAAAACTTTGGACCGGTAGTGTACGTGCATGACTATGTCATGTATGACAGATTGTGTATGTTCACTGTGCACCTGTAACGACGTGCGTCTGTTGTATGAAGAGTCAGACCGAAATGCAGCGTGTAGGTTACTCATGACTTTAATGAAGGAAGACGCGGTACATGAAAATAACAGAATACTAAATACAAAACAACAGAACGGAACGTAAAACTAATTACAGCCTATCTGGTGACTATAACACAGAGACAGGAACAAACACCCACAAAATACAAAGCGAACTCAGGCTACCTAAATACGGTTCCCAATCCGAGACAACGAGAATCACCTGACTCCAATTGAGAACCGCCTCAGGCAGCCAAGCCTAACAACACCCCTAATCAGCCGCGATCCCAAATAATACAAACCCCAATACGAATACAACATATAAACCCATGTCACACCCTGGCCTACCCAAACATATAACAAAACCACAAAATACAATGACCAAGGCGTGACAAGAAGAGGACTGGCACCCCTCATAGCCTGGTTCCTCTCTAGGTTTCTTCCTAGGTTTGGGCCTTTCTAGGGAGTTTTTCCTAGCCACCGTGCTTCTACACCTGCATTGCTTGCTGTTCGGGGTTTTAGGCTGGGTTTCTGCACATCACTTTGATATATCAGCTCATCAGAAGGGCTATATAAATAAATTTGATTTGATTTGTTATTGCTTTAAAAGCCTAAAGAAATGATTCAGGCGCACTTCAACAGAGATGGCGCCAAATCTTAATGCGTCTTTTGAATCCTTGACAAATTTCTCACCCCCCCCAATGATTCCATAATTCCCTCCTCCATTTTCCCAATCTTTCATTTCTTCTCTCTTCCTTTACCAGCCACTGTAACCTTTTCCTTCTCCTCATCATTCTGGTCTTCCTCTCATTCAACCCCTCCTCATCCTCCCTTACCTCTTCCCATCTCTTATTCCAAGCTTCATTCCTTTACTGCATTCCTCCATCTCTCACTCCTCCAATTTGACCCGGTCTCCTCCCATTTTCTCTCTTCCGCTCCCACTCTTTCTCTATCGCAACTTCTCTGTCCTCCCCTCTTCCTCAGTCTGCAGTCATAAGATGCTGACCACTCCGTTTAGTAATGGTTGAAACAGCAAAACCTCTCTTTTTTCAGTAACCCAAGCCTTCCCCCTCCCTCCCTCCCTCCCCCCCCCCACCACTTTCTTCCTTCTCCTTGTCCTTCTAAATTTCGATCTAAAAGTCTGAACGAAACTGCTCTACCTGTCTCCCTCACCTCTCTCTCTCTCTCTCTCTCGCCCTCACCTCTCTCCCACCCCCTCTTTCCCTCACCTCTCTCGCTCCCCACCCTCTCTCTCTCTCTTTCTCTCTCTGTCTCTCTGTCTCTCTCTCTCTCCCTCACCTCTCTCGCCCCCCTCTCTCTCTCCCTCACTTCTCTCACTCACCCCTCTCTCTCTCCCTCTCTCTCTCCCTCACCACTCTCGCCCCCCTCTCTCTTTCTCTCTCTGTCTCTCTGTCTCTTTCTCTCTCCCTCACCTCTTTCGCTCCCACCCTCTCTCTCTCCCTCACCTCTCTCGCCCCCCCCTCTCTCTCCCTCACCTCTCTCATCGTCGTCCCCCTCTCTCTCTCTCTCTTTCTCTCTCTCCCTCTCTGTGTGTACATACAGCTGTGCTGTATACATTACTGTTGATGTATATCTCTCTCTGCTTGTTCATTTCAGTGTTTGCATCCCACCCACATTTCCCACCACCTTGTTTGGACATGTCACCCCCTCCCCCTTTCTCTCCGTAGACCGCACCTCAACTGCTTCCCTCTCCTCTTCAACCCCCGCCCACTTTCTCTCCGTAGACCGCACCTAAACTGCTTCCCTCTCCTCTTCACCCCCCTTTCTCTGTAGACCGCACCTCAACTGCTTCCCTCTCCTCTTCAACCCCCGCCCCCTTTCTCTCCGTAGACCGCACCTCAACTGCTTCCCTCTCCTCTTCAACCCCGCCCCCTTTCTCTGTAGACTGCACCTCAACTGCTTCCCTCTCCTCTTCAACCCCCGCCCCCTTTCTCTCCGTAGACCGCACCTCAACTACTCCCCTCTCCTCTTCACCCCCTCCCCCTTTCTCTCCGTAGACCGCACCTCAACTGCTTCCCTCTCCTCTTCAACCCCCTCCCCCTTTCTCTCCGTAGACCGCACCTCAACTGCTTCCCTCTCCTCTTCAACCCCCACCCCCTTTCTCTCCGTAGACCGCACCTAAACTGCTTCCCTCTCCTCTTCACCTCCCTCCCCCTTTCTCTCCGTAGACCGCACCTCAACTGCTTCCCTCTCCTCTTCACCTCCCTCCCCCTTTCTCTCCGTAGACCGCACCTCAACTGCTTTCCTCTCCTCTTCACCTCCCTCCCCCTTTCTCTCCGTAGACCGCACCTCAACTGCTCCTCTCTCCTCTTCACCTCCCTCCCCCTTTCTCTCCGTAGACCGCACCTCAACAGCTTCACTCTCCTCTTCACCTCCCTCCCCCTTTCTCTCCGTAGACCGCACCTCAACAGCTTCACTCTCCTCTTCACCTCCCTCCCCCTTTCTCTCCGTAGACCGCACCTCAACAGCTTCACTCTCCTCTTCACCTCCCTCCCCCTTTCTCTCCGTAGACCGCACCTCAACAGCTTCACTCTCCTCTTCACCTCCCTCCCCATCACGAACTCACAGCTCACTGTCAAACCCCCTCTGCTATTTTTTTTTTGCTGAACACATTTTTTTTCTCTCCCTCTCTCCCTCTCCCCCTCGCTCCCTCTCCCACCCCACCTTTTTCTTCTGACAGAATTTCTTTGAAGTCATGGTTGTCACAGCAACAAGATAATGGAAGTATTCAAGACCATCTTTATAAGGAGAGTGGGAATTTCCAACAGGACGCAGCCCCCCAAAACAAACACACGGATCACACGTCTTCATATACATCAAGGTAGGCAGAATTATAGTGTAACATTCCTGTTCTAGCTTTGTTTTATTTATCATGCCACACTGGACATATTCATTGGCATTAGGTTCAAGCATCAACATTGACCTGGAATTCTAAGCAGGTGTCTCTGTTCCTTACATGCCAATTTGGAAACCATGTCATAATATGTCATAACAGCTGACATAACTTGACATAACTTGTCATGGTCATAACACTGTCATGACACACATTTTTAGACCTGTTGTGACATATCTTGTGTTACTCTATGGCTGGTTATGACACCTACATAAGAGTGTCAAAACCCATAAAACCTACCATGGTATTTATCCTATGGCTGGTTATGACACCTACGTAAGAGTGTCAAAACCCATTAAACCTACCATGGTAGTTATCCTATGGCTGGTTATGACACCTACGTAAGAGTGTCAAAACCCATTAAACCTACCATGGTAGTTATCCTATGGCTGGTTATGACACCCACACAAGGCAAAACGTTCCATTACACCATAGCCTACTTGTCACCAGTATGTTTTTGTTATTGTAACATTTTCTGAAAATGACCATATTAAATGATCATTGTAATTGCACAAACATTGATGTCAGATGTGCACCTACCCCCAATGATTGGGATGAATGCAGGAGCATATTTTAGGAGCAGGACAAGACACCCTCTTTGTGACTGAGGATTGACATAAGGGCATGTATGTGATAGGCCTATCTGGCTTAAATGATTGTGAGGATCATAATGCTTCTTGACAGTGTCATAAAAAGTGCACTTTCTTAGTCCAAGTAAAGCGACACAGGATGGTCATAATGTTTAATGACAGTGTCATAAAGTGTATTTTCTACGAGTTATTTCGGATTTAAAAAAAAAACATGACTGTAAAGAATTCATTGCAACAATAGAAAAGGGCTTAAGAAACAAACTCATGGAAACTTCTTGGCATTGAACAAAAACAAACACATTTAATGAATGTGGGTTTTGACAGTCGTATGTAGGTGTCATCGCCAGCCATAAAATAACACAATATATGTGCAAGCATATGGGTCATGACTGTGTTATGACATTATTATGACAGGTTATGACAAGTTATATCCGTTGCTATGACATATGATAACATGGCTGTGACTGTGTCACCTTTTATTTCATGTGTGGCGGTCAATGTACAGCATGCTATTTATATCACTGTTCATGTGTTGGATTTCCCCAGCATGCATCTAAAAATAGACTGAAAAAAAATAGAGAAAGGAGGAGGGAGGGGGGACCAAAAATAAATACAAAAGGGGAAGGAAGAGGGAGGGATGATGAACGATTAAAAGAATATGTCCTCTTAGTGTTGTTGGTGTTCTATGAGCTGGCTTGGGGTGTTTGGGTCAATGAGGCCCACTTGCCCCTCTCTCAAGGGGGCTGTATTCAAATGAAGGCTTCTTTTTGACATATTTCAGAAACATATGGAGTTTTTTTCTGGTTTTTGAATCCTATTTTGTCATCTCAGATTTTCTGTTTTTTTTCCCCTCCAAGTGCTTGATGATTCTACTAGCCTGGTCCAAGATCTGTTTGTGCTGTTTTGCCAACTCCTTTGGTCATTGTCACCTTAGGAGTTGGGATGAGAGCACAAAACAGTTCTGTGACCAAGCAAGTTCTGCAGTTCCCAATCGCCTTGTTCTAATGCATTGGTGCCATAGCAGTAAACAGTTATACTCAAGTACAGCAAACAGGGAGTTACCCATTTTTATAAACTGGGTGGTTCGAGCCCAGAATGCTGATTGGCTGAAAGCTGTGAAAGCTGAAAGCTGTATATCAGACCATATACCACAGGTATGACAAAACATGTATTCTTACTGTTCTAATTACGTTTGTAACCAGTTTATAATAACAATAAGGCACCTCATGGGTTTGTGGTATATGGCCAATAAGAACAGCCCTTAACCGTGGTACATTGGCCATATACCACACATCCCCTGGCCTCATTGCGTAAATATAAGCCACAGAGAACCTGGAAATAGCTAACGGCTAACTACTCATGCAACTCAATGAAAACTTGACTAAATGTCAAAGAGCATCAGATCGGACCAATGATTGACAGCTATGGTGATAGCATCCGTAGGGTTGAAAGGTCTAATTTCCCCCATCAATAAAATAATCTCTGTTCTACTTTGTGACCTTTCGGTCTATTATGCAGGACAGGCGGTACAGTCGGTCCTGTGTGTGGTTGTGTGTGGCTTGGAAAGGGATAGAGTCCAATGCTAAGCACACACCTCTGTGACTCACAGCCATTCCCATCAGTCTGTTAAGGTTATTGTGGCTACTCTGGCATGAATGGGCGCATGCAAGCATGAACACACACACACACACACACACACACACACACACACACACACACACACACACACACACACACACACACACACACACACACACACACACACACACACACACACACACACACACACACACACACACACACACACACACACACACACACACACACACACACACACACACACACACACACACCATGGCGATTTATACATCTGGATGACCACGAAGTCAGGTATGCCCAGTGTGTGTGTGCGGCTGTGCAGTTGGCTGTAGGCATAGAAGCAGAGCGGTGTACGTCATGTGGTGGAGCAGCAGGCTGAACTGAGCTACTACTGCCAATCCCTCCTCCCCTTCCCTTATACAACTTCAGCTCCCTCTGCAAGCTAGCGCAGCTCACTCGCTTGCCATTTTAAGCATGCATCAAATATACACTGAAGAAAAATATAAAGGCAACATGGAAAGTGTTTGTTCCATGTTTCATGAGCTGAAATAAAAGAGCCCAGAACAACAAGCTTGTTTCTCTCAGATTTAATGCACACATTTGTTTGAATCCCTGTTATGTTGGCATTTCTCCTTCGCCAAGATCATCCATCCACCTGACAGGTGTGGCATACCAAGAATGTGATTTTATAGGTATTTATTTATTTATATAGACATTCTTAGATCAGCTGTTATCTCAAAGTGCTGTACAGAAACCCAGCCTAAAACCCCAAACAGCAAGCAATGCAGGTGTAGAAGTACCTGCATGGCATGATCATTACACAGGTGCACCTTGTGCTGGGGACAATAAAAGGCCACTCTAAAATGTGCAGTTTTGTCACACAATGCCACAGATGACTCAATGCTCTCTGTTTCAATTCAAATGATACATTAATTGGATGAACCAATGCAATGTTTCCAATTAGCACTTGTGTTGTTGCGCGAGACTGGTAGAATAACCACTGTCCTCATTACCCTCTCCATACCACGTTGAATGCAATGTGTGTGTACGTGTTGCTAGTTGCGTGCGGGCTCGTGCTTGCGTGAGTGCGATAGCCAACCCAACTGCGTGTCCCTGCCTGCTTCTGTGTCGTAGGATTTTGGCTGTCTCCTTGCAAAAGTAGCACGTCTTCCGCTCGCAACTCTCCGCGGTCTTTCTGTCCCTCGATCTGTGTGGCGCTTTCCCCCGCGCTTCAATGCTTCTTCTGCGCGTTCCTCGGTGTAGCCCATTCAACCTATTCTCCGCAGTGCTGAAATAGAGAGTGAGTGAAAGGAGGGTTGCAAAAGAGAGAGAGAGAGAGAGAGAGAGAGAGAGAGAGAGAGAGAGAGAGAGAGAGAGAGAGAGAGAGAGAGAGAGGAGCAAGGGGGCGATACGGGGAAACGCACGAGAAAGAGTCAGAGAGAGAGAGAGAGAGAGGGAGAGAAAGAGAGAGAGAGCGGGAGAGAGAGGGGGGGGGGGGTGCAAAAGGAAAATTGCACAATCCGTCAAAGCTCCCTAGCGCGCGGATCTTTCGACGGCTGCACCATTAATTTGGACGGTCGGAAAGAGTGAGTAGTGCCTGTTGCTTATATGTCATCATTACGCTATACAAATGACCATTCGTTTCATAAACCGTCTTGAAAAATGTCTCATCATACATCATCATTGTTTTCATTTTGGGTTATAGCATTTCACACGTTTCATGATGATGTCCGTCTGTCAGTGTGTTGTGGGCTACAGTCAGTCTGTCTGTAACATTTGCGGCATCTATTTAGTCTAGCTGAATACACACAAGAAATGCATGCGACTGACATTTGGTTTTGAAAAATCTGGGAAAAAAAGTCAACCATTCTATAATATAGTGCCTTCGGTCTCTCTCTCGCTCTCTCTCTCTCTCGCTCCCCGCAAGATGTGCGTGTGGCAGGCTCTGAGAATGTTACCTTCGTGAATATTTCCTTCCCGTGACATTTCTTGATGATTAGAATCATTTTCGTGTCGCTTTTGCCACTGGTGAGCGTTGTTCACTGCAGTGCAACAGCGCACTGTAGTGTGTGGTGAAGCTCTGTGTGGAAGTGTGAAGGGAATGGGAATCACGACAATGTTGGTATGTAGTTGGTATGGGAGACTAAAAGTAATGCCTGTTACTTGGTGAAACCTGGGGGGAAGGTGATGGTATATGATGTGTGCTGCAGTAGCCTAGTTGTTCTGTATCTGGGTCCATGTGCATGTTTAAAATTGTGTGTGTGTGTGATTGGGGGGGGGGGGGGGGGCAGGAGGAAAGAGATGGAGAGGAGGAGTAGAGCTAGAGAGGGGGGGTGTGGCTCTGGGTGTCCAATTTAAATGCTCAGATAGGTTATCCCTGTCTCCATCAGTCAGTTTTAATAGCTTTCAATGCCTCTGCATATAATGCTAAAGAAAACAGACATGTCTGTTTATAGAGCCTGGATGTATTTGTGAATGGTGGTTGATGCCCGTAACTGTAAGAATGGTTGGCGCTTGTACAGGCATGTGTAGGTTCAGTCAGAGCTCTTGGATGCTCCTACATTTTTGGGGGGCCAAGGTCTTTCACTAGACATGTCCCCCCCCCCCCCAGACATGTCTCCTCCCCGCCCCTCTCTCCATCACTCTCTCCCTACAGTTTATCTTCTTCCCTCATTGAGCACATTTGATGTTCGTTATCTCTGTATCATTCATGGATTCCAATGTACTGCACTCTGTACATCCATACAATGTACTGCACTCTGTACATTCATACAATGTACTGCACTCTGTACATTCATACAATGTACTGCACTCTGTACATCCTTACAATGTACTGCACTCTGTACATTCATACAATGTACTGCACTCTGTACATCCATACAATGTACTGCACTCTGTACATCCATACAATGTACTGCACTTTGTACATTCATACAATGTACTGCACTCTGTACATTCATACAATGTACTGCACTCTGTACATTCATACAATGTACTGCACTCTGTACATCCTTACAATGTACTGCACTCTGTACATTCATACAATGTACTTCACTCTGTACATCCATACAATGTACTGCACTCTGTACATCCATACAATGTACTGCACTTTGTACATTCATACAATGTACTGCACTCTGTACATCCATACAATGTACTGCACTCTGTACATTCATACAATGTACTGCACTCTGTACATCCATACAATGTACTGCACTCTGTACATTCATACAATGTACTGCACTCTGTACATCCATACAATGTACTGCACTCTGTACATTCATACAATGTACTGCACTCTGTACATCCTTACAATGTACTACACTCTGTACATCCATACAATGTACTGCACTCTGTACATTCATACAATGTACTACACTCTGTACATCCATACAATGTACTGCACTCTGTACATCCTTACAATGTACTGCACTCTGTACATCCTTACAATGTACTGCACTCTGTACATCCATACAATGTACTGCACTCTGTACATCCATACAATGTACTGCACTCTGTACATTCATACAATGTACTGCACTCTGTACATTCATACAATGTACTGCACTCTGTACATCCATACAATCTACTGCACTCTGTACATCCATACAATGTACTACACTCTGTACATTCATACAATGTACTGCACTCTGTACATCCATACAATGTACTGCACTCTGTACATCCATACAATGTACTGCACTCTGTACATCCATACAATGTACTGCACTCTGTACATCCATACAATGTACTGCACTCTGTACATCCATACGATGTACTACACTCTGTACATCCATACAATGTACTACACTCTGTACATCCATACAATGTACTACACTCTGTACATCCATACAATGTACTGCACTCTGTACATCCATACAATGTACTACACTCTGTACATTCATACAATGTACTGCACTCTGTACATTCATATAATGTATTACACTCTGTACATTCATACAATGTACTACACTCTGTACATTCATACAATGTACTGCACTCTGTACATTCATACAATGTACTACACTCTGTACATTCATACAATGTACTGCACTCTGTACATTCATACAATGTACTGCACTCTGTACATCCATACAATGTACTGCACTCTGTACATTACTGTGTTTTTCATGTGCTTTCTCCTGTGCATGGTTTTTCTCACTCAAGAAGCTGATGTCAGACCTACTTTCCTGTCCCTGCTTTAAATACTGCATTCTTCATGCCAGTTGGCTGAGCCTGCTGACAGTGGAACATATTGCCGCCTCAACAGAAAACGACACCCTTCCTGAGCCTTCATTGGCCGCTTAGCTGGGAATATCAACTGTGGGGCTGGTCAGAAAGAGTGAGTAGTGGGTGTTGGGAGTTGTAGTTTCTGTACCACTCAGCAGTTGTCTTTGTCCACTTGACCCACGATCGCTCCAAATTGCCTTACCCATCCATCCCTTCTTCTTTCCATCATACCAATGCTGCTCTAGGGAGACAACGGCACAATGAAGCACTCTGACTCTCCGTAGTATTCCAAGTATTTCTCCCTATTGGATTCTATAAACTGCCGTGTGTCCTTGAAAGTCGCTGTATCGGCCACATTTCATTGAGAGAAGCCTAGTCCCATTGGACTGTACCTACACGCATGTCATCACACACTCAATAGAATTACGAGACCTGTCATAACACGCTATGACGGTTCATGTCAAGCTATATCATTTTGTCATGACACGTGGGGACGTTTTCAACACCAATGTTGTCATGCAGGCTGACATTGGATTCGCCACTAATGTCCCATCAATGACATGTTAAGATAATGGGTCATGCTATTCGTATGACAGCCCTATATGCTGCATTGCTGCAGGGCACAATACCTCAAGTAAAGTGCCTATTCCCAGACTCCATTTCTCACTGGTGGAAGGTCTCAATTATTCAAAAATATTAATATTATTACATACTTATTAACACCTGTATGCTAATGACCCAACATTACTACCTTAATGAATAAACCTATCTAATTAATGAAGTGTGACGTTTGTTATTTAAGCTAAAAAAAAGAAAATAATCTGACCCAGTACAGTAGTGTGCTTGGACCCATACATGAGACTATAGGCTAATAGTGTCCTTGGTTTTACGCTATCTAGTTTTTTGGTATTTCAGCACCTCACTCGTGGACAGCTCCACACTCTAACCATGACCTCAAACATATTCCCCCTTAGCCAGTCTCTCTCTCTCTCTCTCTCTCTCTCTCTCTCTCTCTCTCTCTCTCTCTCTCTCTCTCTCTCTCTCTCTCTCTCTCTCTCTCTCTTAGTTTTAAGCGTTCTATTATTCTGTTATTTCAGCACCATACTAGTGGACAGATCCACACTCTCACTGACCTCAAACATTTTTCCTTTGAAGCTCCTCTCTATTTCTCTCTCTCTCTCTCCAAACTCTCCCTCTACTGATCCCTCCTTTTATTTATCTCTTCATGGATTCCCTCCCCCATCCATGCTATAACATAAGCCACCATTCACATTCAAGTGGCATTCCGTACATTTGCTCCCAGAGACCTAAGCTCTCCCAGTCCCAACACAAAGTGGTGGAGTCTAGAGCTGGGACGATAGACTAAAAATAATCGACACTGACCGCACCCATCACTTTACGCAGGCTTTTTGCTGATCAATATGATAAGTAGCCTATACTAGAGAAATGTGAAGTTTTGACAAGAAATAAGTTTGCTAATATTGGTAATTTATAATGGGACAATTGATTTGACCAACCATCAAACTAGCAGTAGTAGTTTAAAGGATCATAAAAAAACTGTGGTGCAAATTCATGTTATAAACTTATCATTCTATTTCTCGTTATCACATCAATTCAGGCAATTCATTGCAATATAGATGAATGTCCAAATTGCCTAGCTGTAATGGGTGCAGCATGGGAATTGTGGTTTATTCTGTAGGCTTTAACTACAAAGGGAATCTCATCCACCCCAATGCCCTATCTTAGAGAAACATAGGTATCTTCATGTTACTGAAGTCCAGAGTGTTTCAAGGGAATGAAGAATCAAGGGAATTGTTCTTTCTCGTCTCTTTCCTCGCTTCAAAATGTGAGAACCCAAAATGAATGATCCATGAGGGATTGACCCGGTCCACGATCCATGCCTCTTACTCTTCGTAAGGCCAGATGGTATCTATTACCCTTTCCACACATCATGCCGACCCCAACCAAACTGCAGGCTTGGATATTTTATTTTTTACCTTGCCCTTTTCAGAACGGTTCCAACAACTATGTATACTGTGCATTCCATAAGTATTCAGACCCCTTGTCTTTTTCCCCATTTTGTTACGTTATAGCCATATTATAAAATATCTTAAATTAATGTTTTCCTCATAAATCTACACACAATACCCCATAATGACAAAGTGAAAACCAGTTCTTAGATTTTTTTTGCAAATTTATTGAAAATAAAAAACAGAAAAACCTTATTTACATAACTATTCAGACCCTTTGCTATGAGACTCGAAATTGAGCTCCGGTGCATCCTGTTTCCATTGATCATCCTTGAGATGTTTCAACAACTTGATTGGAGTCCACCTGTGGTAAATTCAATTGATAGGACATGATTTGGAAAGGCACACACCTGTCTATATAAGGTCCCACAGTTGACAATGTATGTCAGAGCAAAAATCAAGCCTTGATGTTGAAGGAATTGTCTGTAAAACACAGAGATAGGATTGTGTTGAGGCACTGATCTGGGGAAGGGTACCAAAACATTTCTTAAATGGAAGAAGTTTGGAATCCCCAAGACTCTTCCTAGAGCTGGCCGCCCGGCCAAAGAGCTGGCCGCCCGTCTGGAGGAAACCTGGCAGCATCCCTAAGATGAAGCATACTGGTAGCAGCATCATGCTGTGGGGATTTTTTTCAGCGGCAGGGACTGGGGAGACTTGTCAGGATCAAGGGAAAGATGAACAGAGCAAAGTACAGAGAGATCATTGATGAAAACCTGCTCCAGAGCACCCAGGACCTTAGATTGGGGTGAAGGTTCACCTTCCAACAGTAACAATGACCCTAAGCACACAGCCAAGACAACGCAGGAGTGGCTTTGGAAAACAAATCTCTGAATGTCCTTGAGTGGCCCAGCTAGAGCACAGACTTGAACCTGATCGAACATCTCTGGAGAGACCTGAAAATAGATGTGCAGTGACGCTCCCCATCCAACCTGACAGAGCTTGAGAGGATCTGCAAAGTAGAATGGAAGAAACTCCCCAAATACAAGTGTGCCAAGCTTGTAGCGTCATACCCAGGAAGACTTGAGGCTGTAATCGCTGCCAAAGGTACTTCAACAAAGTATTGGGTAAAAGGTCTGAATACTTATGTAAATGTGATATTTCAGTTTTGAATTTGTCATTAATGTCCTTAAAATGTATAAAAACCTGTTTTTGTTCCGTCATTATGCACTGTAGGTTGGTTTGGCTTGGTTCGGTTGCTCAGTAGTGTGAAGGACATTTTACTGCAAATTGTCATAGTATCTGTTTGAGAATGGTGTTTTCCCTCTCTCTGGCTGCCGTGTCTAGCACTCACAGTCAACACTGTTTATAAAGAAGCCTCTTCTCAGCTCCCATCCAAATTCGATGGCGTGCCTCATCTTCACATTCTGTTTGACCTTGCAGACACAAATACACAACTCCCGAGCACAACAGATGCTAACGGTTTCACCTCCTTACCACCATCATCGGTCGCCTTGAGGGAATCTTGTGAGGGAATCTTGACACGTACACAGTCCTCCTTTTACCCTTGGTCACTGTCCTCTTGAGTTGACAATGTTTATTCAACGGATTTCTGAAGGTCTGGGTAGACTCTATTCACGCGAGGGAGACAGGATGGGGGGGGGGTGGCTGCTTCTTACCATATCAAATATTTGTAACTGGTGAGTCATCATGAGTGAGAAAAATCCATTGTGACACTCGTGAATGTGCAGTGCATCTCAAATCGGTGATGAGGTCATTGGTTTTTTCGGGCACCACAGTTGCTCTCCTCCTCTCCACTTTTCCTCGTGCAGGTTTTCTCTTTTTCTTTCTTCTCGCCAGTGAAACGGTTTGAGTGGGTAAAGCCACACTGTCATCAGTGGAGGAGCCTCACCTGTAATTTGCAGCACGCTGCTCTGTGGCGGTGCGGTCGTTCCCATTCACTGGCATAGCGGGCTGTGCGGTCCTGTGTTGCATTTTTACCACTGCTTATGCTACCTATAGCCTACCCGCTGCACACAGACGTCAACTCGACGTCTATTCCGTGTTGGTTCAACGTCATTTCGTCGGAATGGTGTGGAAACAACGTCGATTCAACCCGTGTGTGCCCAGGGGGGTAGTTAAACCAGACTGACTGCAACATTCAGCTTGGTTTAACCAGGTTAGTATGTACAGGATATGTACCAGTAGTCACCGCTATGTATCCAAAGACACTGGCAGATAATCCTCCACTTTCCTCTGTCTGTTTCTCTTTTAAGATGAGTTGAAGACAGAAAACTGTTCTTTGGCTAATTATCTTCAATGAAACGTGAAGCAATGTCATAAAAGGGATCATTCAGTCACGTGGAGAAGCTTTCTCTTCCTCTAAAACTAACCAAGTGATAAAACTAACCAAGTGGTTCCTCTACTGTAAATTGGTCTCTGTTCAGTTATTCTGATGAGAAAACCCACCAGGGGAGAGGCCATCTCCATTTCAACCAGGCTTTCCCATTCATCTGCCGAATTAGCTGCACTGAAATCGACTCGACCCCGAACCTCACCTGTCCTCTCACCTCCCTCTCTCTTCTTTCTTATCCTCTCTCCTCTCTCCCTCAGACGAGCATGTTCAGCACGCGGGCACTCACGCTCCTGTCCTCTGTGTTTGGGGCTTGCGGCCTGCTCCTGGTGGGCGTGGCTGTGTCCACAGACTATTGGCTGCTGATGGAGGAGGGCGTGGTTCTGCAGCAGAACCAGAGCATGGAGGTCAGGATGGCCCTGCACTCTGGCATGTGGAGGGTCTGCTTCGTGGCAGGTATGCTGGAATAGACACATTTTGTTTATATGTACAGAAACACACATGAACATATTGTACACATAATGCATTGTGGCAGGTTTCACGTGAGGAAAGCGCTACGTATAAACAGTAGTTCATATGTAGAGGCACACAGTACCTTACTGTAATGCTTTGTGGCAGGTTTCACGTGAGGAAAGCGCTACGTATAAACAGTAGTTCATATGTAGAGGCACACAGTACCTTACTGTAATGCTTTGTGGCAGGTTTCACGTGAGGAAAGCGCTACGTATAAACAGTAGTTCATATGTAGAGGCACACAGTACCTTACTGTAATGCTTTGTGGCAGATACTGGAATCAACATAGGCTATATTTCACATTTCGTTCTGTCACACACACACACACACACACACACACACACACACACACACACACACACACACACACACACACACACACACACACACACACACACACACACACACACACACACACACACACACACACACACACACACACACACACACACACACACACACACACACACACGTGTTTTATTGTTACCCCATTGACTTGCGTCAGATCGCATCACTCATACACGGAGCTCATCCCTCAATGGTTGTCACTAGTTACCAAAGCCACAAAGTCAGAATTGGCTATATTGTAAAAATTCTTAAAAAACAAAAATGTTCTTTTTGGTCTTAATTTAGGGTTAGGGTTAAGCATAATGTTAGCAGTGGGGTTAATATACACTGCTAAACCTTTATACCACACCATGTTTTTGCTTTGTCATTATGCGGTATTGTGTGTAGATTGATGAGGGAAAACATTTATTTAATCCATTTTAGAATTAGACTGCAACGTAACAAAATGTGGAAAAATTCAAGGGGTCTGAATAGTTTCCGAATGCACTGTATACTTATATTGTGTATTTAAAGAGTAATACACTGAGTATACAAAGCATCAAGAAACCTGCTCTTTGGAACGTTTTCAACACATTGAGTCAATGTCCCAACCAGTTGAGACTGTTCTGAGGGCAAAAGGGTGTGTAAACTCAATATTAGGAAGGCATTCCTAATGTTTTGTACACTCAGTGTATAATTAAGTGATAAGGCCTGAGAAGACAGTGTTTTGGAGGATATATTGGCACGGGTGCCGTTACACCCGAGACGAAGAATAGTAACTTAGAGCACCCAAACAAAACTCTAATTAAAAACTCTTAAATCAATTGCTATAGTATTATAATGAGGTTTTCTCTAAAGCAGCTCATGGTCACACAGGGATTGAAAAAACGTTGTGAAAAGTGGGCAAAATTAGTAAGAATGAGGCAGGTGTATTTGAGCGTGCATTATCACCTGAGCATTATCACATGAGCATTATCACCCGAGCATTATCACCTGAGCATTATCACCTGAGCATTATCACGGGCTTCAGTGAGCATGGAAGTGAACTGGGTAAGTGAAAGAGCTACTGTACCTCTATGCTAACGTTATCTAGCTATAGAGCTACCGCAGTTAGCTCACGACTTCCATCTAAATAACACTGATAAAACCAACCAAATGTTAACATGTCTGCCAGCTGTTGGTAGCTAACTGCTGGTGCTATCATACTATACATAAACTCAGCAAAAAAAGAAACGTCCCTTTTTCAGGACCCTGTCTGTCAAAGATAATTAGTAAAAATCCAAATAACTTCACAGATCTTCATTGTAAAGGGTTTAAACACTGTTTCCCATGCTTCTTCAATGAACCATAAACAATTCATTAACATGCACCTGTGGAACGGTCGTTAAGACACTAACAGGAGGGGGACCGATTTGGAGGTGGAGGGTCCGTCATGGTCTGGGGCGGTGTGTCACAGCATCGTCAGACAGAGCTTGTTGTCATTGCAGACAATCTCCACGCTGTGCGTTACAGGGAAGACATCCTCCTCCCTCATGTGGTACCCTTCCGGCAGGCTCATCCTGACATGACCCTCCAGCATGACAATGCCACTAGGGCCATTCCCCCCAGAAATGTCTGGGAACTTGCAGTTGCCTTGGTAGAAGAGTAGGGTAACATCTCACAGCAAGAACTGGCAAATCTGGTGCAATCCTTGAGGAGGAGATGCGCTGCAGTACTTAATGCAGCTGGTGGCCACACCACATACTAACTGTTACTTTTGATTTTGACTCCCCCCCTTTGTTCAGGGACACATTCTTCCATTTCTGTTAGTCACATGTCTGTGGAACATGTTCAGTTTATGTCTCAGGTGATGAATTTTGTTATGTGCATACAAATATTTACACATTAAGTTTGCTGAAAATAAACACAGTTGACAGTGAGAAGCCGTTTCATTTTTTTGCAGAAAAAGAGTAGTTTTGGCTACGCCAGAGGTCACTGTTACGGTAGAGAGCCCTATGGCTGGGGCCAAAACGATGTGTGTGGAGGACTTGTCATATGGATCCGCGCGGGTTGATGCAACACCTAAAGTAGAATTTTATTCTGACATCTACATGGACTTGGGCAGTGGTCTCCAAGGCTTTCCTAGTCAATCGCCAAATACTTCAGTAAATAGCCCAACGATAGCCTTGCTTTCCTGTTTTTTATTCGTTTTGCGCTGCTTGCGGTAGCGGCACGTGTTTCGGGTTGCCATGGATTTTTAACCATTTCATTGCGTCTGACGGTACAAACTGCACCTACCCGGCAGGCACTGAGACCAAATGAAGTGCACAGATTGACCTACCGCTGGCCAATCAGATAGCTCCGATCCCAGTGTCTGCAGAAAATACGGTATGTCATTGGTCTGCAGCTTTCACGAGCCCACGGCAAAGTCGATAGTCAACTCTACTGTGTGAGATTTCAAATCTTTAAAAAACATCACTAAAGACTGACAAATACAGCAAAGAGCTGCTGTTTTTATGAGTGAGTTCATGTTTAAGATTATATTCAGCACTGTCAACACTTTATTCAACACATTGCTTACTTATATATATTATAAATGTTAATGCGAATGTAGCGAAATGCTTGTGCTTCGAGTTCGGACCGTGCAGTAATATCTAACAAGTAATCTACCAATTTCACAACAACTACCTTATACACACAATGTAAGGGGACGAATAAGAATATGTACATATAAATATATGGATGAGCGATGGCCATGCGGCATAGGCAAGATGCAGTAGATGGTATTGAATACAGTATATACATATGAGATGAGTAATGTAGGATATGTAAACATTATATAAAGTGGAATTGTTTAAAGTGACTAGTGATACATTTATTACATCCAATTTTTAATTAGAAAAGTGTTTAGAGATTTGCGTCAGTATGTTGGCAGCAGCCACTCAATGTTGGTGAGGGCTGTTTAACAGTCTGATGGCCTTGAGATAGAATCTGTTTTTCAGTCTCTCGGTCCCAGCTTTGATCCACCTGTACTGGCCTCGCCTTCTGGATGATAGCTGTCACGACCGTCTGAAGAAGTAGACCAAGGTGCAGCGTGGTGAGCGTACGTTACTTTTATTTTGTAAATGTCGCCAACAAAACAAGAAACAAAGAAACGACCGTGACGCTTACAAGGGCTATAGTGCCACTAACAAAGACAACTTCCCACAAATACAAAAGGGAAAAAAGCTGCTTAAGTATGATACCCAATCAGAGACAATGATAGACAGCTGTCCCTGATTGAGAACCATACCCGGCCAAAACATAGAAACACAAAAACATAGAAAACAGAACATAGAATGCCCACCCAAATCACACCCTGGCCAAACCAAATAGAGACATAAAAAGGCTCTCTAAGATCAGGGCGTGACATTAGCGGGTTGAACAGGCAGTGGCTCGGGTGGTTGTTGTCCTTGATTAGCTTTTTGGCCTTCTAGTTACATCAGGTGGTGTAGGTGTCCTGGAGGGCAGGTAGTTTACACCCGGTGATGCGTTGTGCAGACCTCACTACCCTCTGGAGCGCCTTACAGTTGTGGGCGGAGCAGTTGCCGTGCCAGGTGGTGATACAGCGCGACAGGATGCTCTCGATTGTGCATCTGTAAAAGTTTGTCAGGGTTTTTCAAACTTGATGATTGAGTTGGAGGCGTGCTTGGCCACGCAGTCCTGGGTGAACAGGGAGTGCTTCAAAAGTGCTTCCAATGCTTCAATAGGTAATCTATGTTTGTTAACTTTCTATTAAAACATATTGTAATGAGATCACTTCTTTCTTTCGGGATATGAAAACCGAGTATGTCTGCTTTACCGTCAGACCGTTGTATTGGTAATGTACATGGTAATGTAAAAGGTGCATTTTTTTTGTGACCCAGAGAGGTTAGAACAAGTATCTAGATCATCTATGAGGATGTGGATGGGATCCAAATTGTGGATTTAAAAGAAAACATGAATCATCAGCGTACAATGGCGCCTTTGTTTATAATCCCTGGATTTCTAGGCCCTTGATATTAGTGTTGGATCTGATTTGAATAGGTAACACTTCGATGGCCCTAATAGGTAGATATGCGATAGTGGACAACATTGTTTTACTCCTCTTGACAGTTTCAAAATGACTGAGAAGTAGCCATTTTTTTTACTATTTTACACCTAAGGTTACTATATATAATGTTAACCCATTGTATAAGAGATTCTCCAATATTGAAATATTCCAGGCATTTAATATACATTCCAGTCATACTTTATCAAAAGCCTTTTCAAAGTCAGCTACCAATACCATAACTGGTTTGATGGATTTTTCATAGTTCTATTGTTTCCAGTACTTGTCTGATATTATAAATGTTTTAGATGGACTGGATCTTTATACAGTATTTACCACTTGGGTCCTGTTTCAGTAATAATGAAATCAGACCTGGTTGAGTATCTGATAATCTACCATTTTTATCCGTACAACAGAGCATAAGTTGCTAAATGAGAGGTGCCGGAACCAAAATTGAGCTCGAGAGGGGGAGTTCTGAGGTACCATCAGCATTGCATGCATATGGTCGCATTTGCGT
Organism: Oncorhynchus gorbuscha; assembly: GCF_021184085.1. Lineage (NCBI taxonomy): Eukaryota > Metazoa > Chordata > Actinopteri > Salmoniformes > Salmonidae > Oncorhynchus > Oncorhynchus gorbuscha. The sequence continues at coordinate 28,724,635 of NC_060196.1, forward strand.
AGTACCATAGAGCAGTAGAGTCGAGGCACTTACAGAAGTTGCACACATGGGGTCTGGGAAAAATGTGTCTTCTTAGAAATGTATTTCATGCAATTCTACATCATTTGGCAGAATCTCTGGCGGAATCTTTTTTAATACCGCACAAATGATCGAGATGGCAGGCCTCTTTGACACTGACAAACTGACATCAATAAAAACGACCTTGTCTTGAATCTATCAAAGGCCTAGGTGTGTGGAGACATATTGTAGGCTACAATACGAGGAGGACATTTTAGTCCTAAAAATGACAGTTTCACTGATTTACCCAATGATGCGCATCTCACTCGCTGTTGATGGCCGATGCGCGCATGCCAAAAGCCTCGCTCCTTGTTTTACTTTGTATAACAATATCTGGAAGTTGATCAAATCTTTTGGTAGCCTACAGCATAGAGTCTTCTCTTTTCAGCAGTAGCCTATTGCTTTCCAACCGGTGTTTTCCCTTGATTGTATTTGAAATAGTTTTTTCTGCATGCTGTTTGTGTCACGGACAGATTTGCCACACGTTCCCGACTGTAGGCTATTCCTTGTTATTGGGCTACAATCCACAGCTAGGCTATTTTGAAAAGAAGCTATTTATCCTCCGTGGCTAAATTATAGTCCTTCTCGTGGTGTAGTAGGTTATTCTGGATGATTCCATTACTTTCTGAACAGACAGCAGTTATTCTATAACTTTGGCAAATGTACTGTATTTGTCATGTTTGTCATTTATTATCATGTCTTGTCCCTGTGCTCCCCATTCTATTCGTTTCCCTCTGCTGGTCTTATTTGGTTCTTTCCCTCCTTCTATCCCTCTCTCTCCCCCTCCCTCTCTCACTCTCTCGCTCTCTCTTCTCTCTATCGTTCCGTTCCTGCTCCCAGCTGTTCCTATTCCCCTAATCATCATTTAGTCTTCCCACACCTGTTCCCGATCCTTTCCCCTGATTAGAGTCCCTATTTATTCCTTTGTGTTCCGTTCCTGTCCCGTCGGTTCCTTGTTTAGTATTCACCATGCTGTGATTGCGTTTCGCCCTGTCCTGTCGTGTTTTTGCTGTGATTGTGTATCGCCCTGTCCTGTCGTGTTTTTGCCTTCATCAGATGCTGCGTGTGAGCAGGTGTCTCTGTCAACTACGGCCTGCGCCTACCCGAAGCGACCTGCAGTCTGTGGCCGCTTCTCCAGTTATTCCCCTCTACAGACTAGAGGATTTTTGTTATTCCCTGTTTGGACTTAAATAAACTCTGTTTCTGTTAAGTCGCTTTTGGGTCCTCTTTCACCTGCATGACAGAAGGAACCGACCAAGGAATGGACCCAGCGACTTCTGACGCTCGTTACACTGCCGTCGAGATCCAAGGAGCCATGCTCGGCAGACACGAGCAGGAATTGTCTGCTGCTCGCCATGCCGTGGAGAACCTGGCCGCTCAGGTTTCCGACCTCTCTGGACAGTTCCAGAGTCTACGTCTCGTGCCACCTGTTACTTCCTGGCCTGCCGAGCCTCCAGAACCTAGGGTTAATAACCCACCTTGCTACTCCGGGCAGCCCACTGAGTGCCGCTCCTTTCTCACGCAGTGTGAGATTGTGTTCTCTCTCCAACCCAACACATACTCTAGAGAGAGAGCTCGGGTTGCTTACGTCATTTCACTCCTTACTGGCCGGGCTCGAGAATGGGGCACAGCTATCTGGGAGGCAAGGGCTGGTTGCTCTAACAAGTTCCAGAACTTTAAAGAGGAGATGATTCGGGTTTTTGACCGTTCAGTTTTTGGTGGGGAGGCTTCTAGGGCCCTGGCTTCCTTATGCCAAGGTGAACGGTCCATAACGGATTATTCTATTGAGTTTCGCACTCTTGCTGCCTCTAGTGAGTGGAACGAGCCGGCGCTGCTCGCTCGTTTTCTGGAGGGACTCCACGCAGTGGTTAAGGATGAGATTCTCTCCCGGGAGGTTCCTTCAGATGTGGACTCTTTGATTGCTCTCGCCATCCGCATAGAACGACGGGTAGATCTTCGTCACCGGGCTCGTGGAAGAGAGCTCGCATCAACGGTGTTTCCCTGCTCCGCATCGCAACCATCTCCCTCCTCTGGCTTTGAGACTGAGCCCATGCAGCTGGGAGGGATTCGCATCTCGAATAAGGAGAGGGAACGGAGGATCACCAACCGCCTGTGCCTCTATTGCGGAGTTGCTGGACATTTTGTTAATTCATGTCCAGTAAAAGCCAGAGCTCATCTGTAAGCGGAGGGCTACAGGTGAGCGCAACTACTCAAGTCTCTCCATCAAAGTCCTGTACTACTTTGTCGGTCCACCTACGCTGGACCGGTTCGGGTGCTACATGTAGTGCCTTGATAGACTCTGGGGCTGAGGGTTGTTTCATGGACGAAGCATGGGTTCGGAAACATGACATTCCTTTCAGAGAGTTAGAGAAGCCTACGCCCATGTTCGCCTTAGATGGTAGTCATCTTCCCAGTATCAGATTTGAGACACTACCTTTAACCCTCACAGTATCTGGTAACCACAGTGAGACTATTTCTTTTTTGATTTTCCGTTCACCGTTTACACCTGTTGTTTTGGGTCATCCCTGGCTAGTATGTCATAATCCTTCTATTAATTGGTCTAGTAATTCTATCCTATCCTGGAACGTTTCTTGTCATGTGAAGTGTTTAATGTCTGCCATCCCTCCCGTTTCTTCTGTCCCTACTTCTCAGGAGGAACCTGGCGATTTGACAGGAGTGCCGGAGGAATATCATGATCTGCGCACGGTCTTCAGTCGGTCCCGAGCCAACTCCCTTCCTCCTCACCGGTCGTATGATTGTAGTATTGATCTCCTTCCGGGGACCACTCCTCCTCGAGGTAGACTATACTCTCTGTCGGCTCCCGAACGTAAGGCTCTCGAGGATTATTTGTCTGTGTCTCTTGACGCCGGTACCATAGTGCCTTCTTCTTCTCCGGCCGGGGCGGGGTTCTTTTTGTTAAGAAGAAGGACGGTACTCTGCGCCCCTGCGTGGATTATCGAGGGCTGAATGACATAACGGTTAAGAATCGTTATCCGCTTCCCCTTATGTCATCAGCCTTCGAGATTCTGCAGGGAGCCAGGTGCTTTACTAAGTTGGACCTTCGTAACGCTTACCATCTCGTGCGCATCAGAGAGGGGGACGAGTGGAAAACGGCGTTTAACACTCCGTTAGGGCATTTTGAGTACCGGGTTCTGCCGTTCGGTCTCGCCAATGCGCCAGCTGTTTTTCAGGCATTAGTTAATGATGTTCTGAGAGACATGCTGAACATTTTTGTTTTTGTCTATCTTGACGATATCCTGATTTTTTCTCCGTCACTCGAGATTCATGTTCAGCACGTTCGACGTGTTCTACAGCGCCTTTTAGAGAATTGTCTCTACGTAAAGGCTGAGAAGTGCTCTTTTCATGTCTCCTCCGTTACTTTTCTCGGTTCCGTTATTTCCGCTGAAGGCATTCAGATGGATTCCGCTAAGGTCCAAGCTGTCAGTGATTGGCCCGTTCCAAGGTCACGTGTCGAGTTGCAGCGCTTTTTAGGTTTCGCTAATTTCTATCGGCGTTTCATTCGTAATTTCGGTCAAGTTGCTGCCCCTCTCACAGCTCTTACTTCTGTCAAGACGTGTTTTAAGTGGTCCGGTTCCGCCCAGGGAGCTTTTGATCTTCTAAAGGAACGTTTTACGTCCGCTCCTATCCTCGTTACTCCTGACGTCACTAGACAATTCATTGTCGAGGTTGACGCTTCAGAGGTAGGCGTGGGAGCCATTCTATCCCAGCGCTTCCAGTCTGACGATAAGGTTCATCCTTGCGCTTATTTTTCTCATCGCCTGTCGCCATCTGAGCGCAACTATGATGTGGGTAACCGTGAACTGCTCGCCATCCGCTTAGCCCTAGGCGAATGGCGACAGTGGTTGGAGGGGGCGACCGTTCCTTTGTCGTTTGGACAGACCATAAGAACCTTGAGTACATCCGTTCTGCCAAACGACTTAATGCCCGTCAAGCTCGTTGGGCGTTGTTTTTCGCTCGTTTCGAGTTTGTGATTTCTTACCGTCCGGGTAGCAAGAACACCAAGCCTGATGCCTTATCCCGTCTGTTTAGTTCTTCTGTGGCTTCTACTGATCCCGAGGGGATTCTTCCTTATGGGCGTGTTGTCGGGTTAACAGTCTGGGGAATTGAAAGACAGGTTAAGCAAGCACTCACGCACACTGCGTCGCCGCGCGCTTGTCCTAGTAACCTCCTTTTCGTTCCTGTTTCCACTCGTCTGGCTGTTCTTCAGTGGGCTCACTCTGCCAAGTTAGCTGGTCATCCCGGTGTTCGAGGCACTCTTGCGTCTATTCGCCAGCGCTTTTGGTGGCCGACTCAGGAGCGTGACACGCGCCGTTTCGTGGCTGCTTGTTCGGACTGCGCGCAGACTAAGTCGGGTAACTCTCCTCCTGCCGGTCGTCTCAGACCGCTCCCCATTCCTTCTCGACCATGGTCTCACATTGCCTTAGACTTCATTACCGGTCTGCCTTTGTCTGCGGGGAAGACTGTGATTCTGACGGTTGTCGATAGGTTCTCTAAGGCGGCACATTTCATTCCCCTCGCTAAACTTCCTTCCGCTAAGGAGACGGCACAAATCATTATTGAGAATGTATTCAGAATTCATGGCCTCCCGTTAGACGCCGTTTCAGACAGAGGCCCGCAATTCACGTCACAGTTTTGGAGGGAGTTCTGTCGTTTGATTGGTGCGTCCGTCAGTCTCTCTTCCGGGTTTCATCCCCAGTCTAACGGTCAAGCAGAGAGGGCCAATCAGACGATTGGTCGCATACTACGCAGCCTTTCTTTCAGAAACCCTGCGTCTTGGGCAGAACAGCTCCCCTGGGCAGAATACGCTCACAATTCGCTTCCTTCGTCTGCTACCGGGTTATCTCCGTTTCAGAGTAGTCTGGGTTACCAGCCTCCTCTGTTCTCATCCCAGCTTGCCGAGTCCAGCGTTCCCTCCGCTCAAGCGTTTGTCCAACGTTGTGAGCGCACCTGGAGGAGGGTGAGGTCTGCACTTTGCCGTTACAGGGCACAGACGGTGAGAGCCGCCAATAAACGCAGGATTAAGAGTCCAAGGTATTGTTGCGGCCAGAGAGTGTGGCTTTCCACTCGCAACCTTCCTCTTACGACAGCTTCTCGTAAGTTGACTCCGCGGTTCATTGGTCCGTTCCGTGTCTCCCAGGTCGTCAATCCTGTCGCTGTGCGACTGCTTCTTCCGCGACATCTTCGTCGCGTCCATCCTGTCTTCCATGTCTCCTGTGTTAAGCCCTTTCTTCGCACCCCCGTTCGTCTTCCCTCCCCCTCCCGTCCTTGTCGAGAGCGCACCTATTTACAAGGTACATAAGATCATGGACATGCGTTCTCGGGGACGGGGTCACCAATACTTAGTGGATTGGGAGGGTTACGGTCCTGAGGAGAGGAGTTGGGTTCCGTCTCGGGACGTGCTGGACCGTTCACTCATCGATGATTTCCTCCGTTGCCGCCAGGATTCCTCCTCGAGTGCGCCAGGAGGCGCTCGGTGAGTGGGGGGTACTGTCATGTTTGTCATTTATTATCATGTCTTGTCCCTGTGCTCCCCATTCTATTCGTTTCCCTCTGCTGGTCTTATTTGGTTCTTTCCCTCCTTCTATCCCTCTCTCTCCCCCTCCCTCTCTCACTCTCTCGCTCTCTCTTCTCTCTATCGTTCCGTTCCTGCTCCCAGCTGTTCCTATTCCCCTAATCATCATTTAGTCTTCCCACACCTGTTCCCGATCCTTTCCCCTGATTAGAGTCCCTATTTATTCCTTTGTGTTCCGTTCCTGTCCCGTCGGTTCCTTGTTTAGTATTCACCATGCTGTGATTGCGTTTCGCCCTGTCCTGTCGTGTTTTTGCTGTGATTGTGTATCGCCCTGTCCTGTCGTGTTTTTTGCCTTCATCAGATGCTGCGTGTGAGCAGGTGTCTCTGTCAACTACGGCCTGCGCCTACCCGAAGCGACCTGCAGTCTGTGGCCGCTTCTCCAGTTATTCCCCTCTACAGACTAGAGGATTTTTGTTATTCCCTGTTTGGACTTAAATAAACTCTGTTTCTGTTAAGTCGCTTTTGGGTCCTCTTTCACCTGCATGACAGTATTTCAATTTATTAGGGGTGCTGCAGGTCCTTGATTCTAGGAAATAAAGGGTGGTGTCAACGCTGGAGGATGAGAGACACAGGCTCATGTCTATCAGGGCAGAGAGGGAGAGATCATAGAAAGTGAATCTCATTTTAGTTATGTAAGAGGTACAGGCACGCTTCTATAACACAATCACAGCCACGCGCTGGTCTCACACATAGGCCTACAGTAGGTTACAATGCCTGTGCAGAAATCTACTTTTTAACATTACGTTTTTTTTGTGTGGGGGCAGGAGAATTAATGAAGAGGCAACTTGAATGAACTTTGATTTTTACATGACAAAAAGTGACAATTATTTTTCATGCCACAAGAGTTGCCGGATCCGACCAAATAGCTTCTTGAACAAAACAGTCCAAAACGGAGAAGTGCCAGGATCCGGCTCAAATGAAGCACTAATTGAATACTTTTATAAGCCATAAAACGCCCTCTCCCTGTCCACTCGCGATACAACGTGTATTGATTGACTTGCGTTGTTATTGTTAGCGGCTTGTGTCTATTTAATATCGATGAGTATTTCACGTTCTCCGGTCAGACGAGTAACAACATGAATTGGTGCATGTGTCAGAAATAATGAAGTGCGACTCGAGTTTTTGCCATCAGCTCGAAGACGGTGCCCCATTTTCAGTCAATCAGCAGCACTCAGTGGAGTTCTCTGCTGCTGTTTCTCTCTCTCTCTCTCTCTCTCTCTCTCTCTCTCTCTCTCTCTCTCTCTCTCTCTCTCTCTCTCTCTCTCTCTCTCTCTCTCTTCTTTACAAGTGTGATCATATATATATAAATGGTCTGAGAAGAACATTTTGTACTTACTAAGTTAGCAAATACAGCTAGCTAGTTTAGCCTACTCAAACACTCTGCTCAAACCAAGGGATGCTATGTTAGCTAGCTGGCTCTGACTATCCAACACAACACTGGAACTTTTCCAAATCAAGGTAAGCTTTTGGTTTTACTAATTCAATGCCACCTTGGCCTGCCGGTGTAAGTGCTAAACTGCTTACTGACTGTACACTGTAACTGTAACGTTAGTGCATGATTGTAACGTGTTATTTCTATTAGGTATGTTGACAATGATGTTACTTTAGCTAATATGGTGAAAATTATGTAGGCTGTGAGTAGGGGTTATGATATGGTTTGGCTTGGAAATGTTTTTTTTTGCCTGGTCACATACAGCTGATGTGTTGTGTGTTGAATCCCACAAGCGAAGAGAAAAGGTGAGAGGAGTAGAGCGCGTAAATGCCAGAAGTAATACAACGTGGCTGCTATGAAAGTGAACTGTGTTACGTGTGATCATGGGCAATTCTGTTGAAAAATGTTTCTTAAACGCAAACTCTTGTTGCAACTGTTAAATTAATAATTACACCCAAATTAAGCAAGATGCAGTCTAGAGTAGCGGTATTGAATGTGTCAACAAAGCATCCTTCACTCATACTGCCAAACATACCCTCGTAAAACTGACCATCATACCGATCCTCGACTTCGGTGATGTCATCTATAAAATATCCTCCAACACTCTACTCAACAAACTGTATGCAGTCTATCACAGTGCAATCCGTTTTGTCACCAAAGCACCATACACTACCCACCATTTCGACCTGTACGCTCTCGTTGGTTGGCCCTCGCTTCATACTCGTCGCCAAACCCACTGGCTACAGGTTATCTACAAGTCTCTGCTAGGTAAAGCCCCACTTTATCTCAGTTCACTGGTCACCATAGCACCACCCACTCGTAGCATGCGCTCCAGCAGGTATATCTCACTGGTCACCCCCAAAGCCAATTCCTTCTTTGGTCGTCTTTCCTTCCAGTTCTCTGCTGCCCATGACTGGAACGAATTGCAAAAATCTCTGAAGCTGGAGACTCACATCTCCCTCACTAGCTTTAAGCACCAGGTGTCGGAGCATTTTACAGATCACTGCACCTGTACTTAGCCTATCTGTAAATAGCCCATCTATCTACCTATCTCATCCCCATACTGGTATTTATTTATTTTGCTCCATTGCACCCCAGTATCTCTACCTGCATATTCATCTTCTGCCGATCTACCATTCCAGTGTTTAATTGCTATATTGTAATTACTTCGCCACCATGGCCTATTTATTTCCTTAACTTACCTCATTTGCACCCACTGTATATAGACTTTTTGTTTTCTTTTGTTCTACTGTATTATTGACTGTATGTTTTGTTTATTCCATGTGTAACTCTGTGTTGTTATATGTGTCGAATTGCTACGCTTTATCTTAGCCAGGTCGCAGTTGCAAACGAGAACTTGTTCTCAACTAGCCTACCTGGTTAAATGAAGGTGAAATAAAAAAAATAAAATTAAAATTAAACTGTAGACCTGTCCATTTATCAATGCCTGTTGCCTCAAATTTTTCTCTAGACTCGTGTGCACCTACATTGTAAACTTTCATTCATAGGCTAGATTGTAGCAACCTCATGATGGGTAGAGGGAAATCTATCATGTAGTAGTAGTATCATGTAGTAGCCTAAACCTATCACCGTTACACTGAACTGGGTGAGTGGAATATGAATGACAGTCATCCAATATGCTCTAATATAAATAAGGCCATGCTCATGAAAAACAAAAATTGTCCTCCCGCATCTTAAATGGCACCGGCCGCCACTGGACATAATGCATGTAGTGACATAATGCTAATGGCGTAATGGTCGGGGTTAGTGGTCCCAGCGTGTAGTTACTGCAGTCCGACGATACATTTTATTCGACAGATCAGTGCTGGCGGAATCGACGCGCTATCTGACGTAAGACGATGATTGTTACCCATGACTCAGAGGCATCAGTCTGCTAAAGTTGAAAGGAACGCTTAAGGAAGAATGTACACACACACACACACACACACACACACACACACACACACACACACACACACACACACACACACACACACACACACACACACACACACACACACACACACACACACACACACACACACACACACACACACACACACACACACACACACACACACACACACACACAGCTCCTTTAGCCAAAGTTATACTGGTGGCCTTCCAGCAGAATGGCGTTGTTTGCGCTGGTGCCTGGTACACAAGGTGGAATGTGGCTTTCCTCGCCGACTGTCCACCTCTGTGCCACTCTGATTAGGTGTCCCGCCCCCTGTCCAAATTCCAGGTTAACGACTTACTCCCTATTCCACCCCAAGTGTTTCTTCTGCTCATCTGTCTCTGTCTCTCTCAGGACCTGAAAAGGGGAGATGTGTAGCATCGGAATACTTCACCACTGAAGCTGAGATAGACATCGTGACCGAAAACACTGCAAATATACTAAGTGAGTGACAACAGCGAGAAACGTGCAGGAAAATAACCCCTGCATGTCATTGTGTCATTGCTTTATGCACCTTATGGCTCTATCCAGGAAACATGGTGAGGCAAAATGGTTCCCAACCTCACTCATTTAAAACCTGTGTTGAACACTGCTGAAGATCCCCGTTCTTTATTTATCAACTATTTAAGTGATTCAAGATATGGAAACTTGGGAAAACCTTGTAAGGCGTAGAACATTGTGGACCAAAAGTGGACTATATAGACCACAATGGGACCTGACACGCTACGACAAAGGACATTATCATTACTACAGAGTATTGTTTTGTACAGCTGGCTGCAGGCATAACAACCTGTAGGGAAGGATAAACTGATGCAGGAAATGTGTTCTTGGGAAATGTTACTTGATCCTTATTTTGTATGATTTCCTTTCTTCGTGATTGACAAGTGAAACAATTGAATTTAGAATGGTGGGGGCTAGTATTACATAAAGTATTTATGTCGGTACAAAATTGCTCCCAACCTCAGTTCAAGTCAACCTCTGTGACTACTCCAGAAAGACTTTATAGTCACGTAAGAAAGGAAGTGAAGGAAGATTTTTCTTCTTCTGTATAATTCAAGTGTTCACTCGTGACGTTTTCCATTGTCCTTTTCTTTTTCTTTAACCTTATGTTCCAAGGCAGGTCAATTAAAAGCAAATGATCATTTACAATGACGGCCTGGCAGACACTTGGCAACAGCACAGAAACATCAGCAGACAGACAGTGGAAATAAAGCAAGGAGAGATACCATCATACGACACCTATGGCAACAGCTCAACATGGCAACAGCTCAACATGGCACAAACACTGTTAAGCGCAGACAACAACAGCACGGGGCACAAAATAGGCAGAGACGACGCACATCACGACAATAGAGACCACCGCAACACTACATGACAGGAGATCTATGGCAACAGTGCAAAACGTTGTAGGAACAGGCAATAGCACGAGAAACAAAGTAGGCAGCACGGGTAGCAAAGTGTAACAGGAAAACCCTGTTAGAAGAAAAAGTGTCAGACTACAATACAAGTAACATAGCACTACTGAATAGACAAATAGACAAGGTAACAAATAATTGCAGCGCAAGCAGACAGACATGAAAAAAGACACATAGCCTTAGTTATTGGTTTGCGTAAAACAGCTCAAACATAACAGTTACAAATCGTTCGTGCACGTATATAACAATTTCGACCATTCTTGTTTTTTCTCTCCATGTGTTATGTACTGTGTATTCATTTACAGTACTGGTAAAGTTTTAGAACACCTACTCATTCAAGGGTCTTTCTTTATTTCTTAAAAAAAAACTATTTTCTACTTTGTAGAATAATAGTGAAGAAATCAAAACTATGAAATAACACGTATGGAATCATGTAGTAAACAAGAAAAGTGTTAAACAAATCCAAATGTATTTAATATTTGAAGATCTTCAAAGTAGCCACCCTTTGCCTTGATGACAGCTTTGCACACTCTTGGCATTCTCTCAGCCAGCTTCACCTGCAATGCTTTTCCAACAGTCTTGAAGGAGTTCCCACATATGCTGAGCACCTCTTGGCTGCTTTTCTTTCACTCTGCGGTCCGACTCATCCCAAACCATCTCACTTGGGTTGAGGTCGGGGGATTGTGGAGGCCAGGTCATCTGATGCAGCACTCCGTCACTCTCCTTCTTGGTCAAATAGCCCTTATAGCCCAAATAGTGTGTTGAGTCTTTTCTTCTTCTTTTTTGGTTACTACATGATTCCATATATGTTATTTCATAGTTTTGATGTCTTCACTATTATTCTACAATGTAGAAAATAGTAAATATAAAGAAAAACCATTGAATGAGAAGGTGCCCAAACTTTTGACTGGTATTGTATTTATTAACTTAATTATTCATCAATAGAGGACACGTGTAACATAAAGCTTTTTTTCACTGAACGCGGCTTCATTATCCCAGTGGGACACTGAAACTTGGATTAAAACGGATGAAAGAAATGTTTCATGTTGAATTTAACTCTCCCTCAATATATCTTTCCCTCTTCTTCTGTATTTCTCTTGACCGGTTTCCTTCATCAGAGATGGTACGGACGGCCACACCGTTCCCCATGGTTTCGCTGCTTTTCGTCTTCACCGCCTTCGTCATCAGTAACATCGGACACATCCGGCCCCAGCGCACCATCCTAGCCTTCATCTCTGGAATCTTCTTCATCCTCTCAGGTAAGGAGCCACATAAACGTTTCCTATTGGCTGTTGTTTTAATGATGTTCAGTATTCAAGATGCTTATTGGTTGATGAAAGCTGCCAATGGTATCTAAAATACGTTCAGTGTGATCTGGGTCTGGAACCCTCGTGATGGGTTTCTGATTTAGTAGCTTGGCTAACAGTTTATCCTGATCCTCAGTTGTCTATAAGATTACATCATTTTCTATTTGGGGGTCTTGCATGTCTTGCTCACAGATGCTAGCCTAGCATGAGACGCTGCTGACAGAGCAGTTATGTGCCCATCTTGTCCTTATTACATGTCACTGACCTGCAGCAGTGAACGATTGCACTGTTTCAGGCGCGAATTTCAGTCTTTTCTAGTAGTTAACTCGATGAAAGGTATTTTCTGTTTCTTATTTTTCTACTGGGCCATTTACTTTATGTTCGTATTCTTATCTTTTCTTATTTCTTATTGTTGTTGCATTGTCGAGAATGAACCTGCAAGTAAGCCTTTCGTTGGACGGTGTAGACCGTGTATATCATGTACATACAACTTATACAACTTGAAACTTTCTGGGCTGTGAGCTGAGATTTTTGTTTTTTTTTACAAATAAAACTTAAAATATTGTAAAACCACAAAGGCTTCAGGTAATGTCCTCAAAAAACGACTTGCTGAAATCCACTGGACTTGAGAAAATATTATGTTATTCTGAAACCATTTCAACAAACTGACAGCTCTCTAGTTTTTCCTGCATGACATTGTTCTCAATGTCTGTTCTATAAAAATGTGCTTGCCATGGAATTACATTTCATCATAATTTCACAACACAAATGACTAAAAAAGTCCTCGCAAACAAAATGTTTTCACATCCTGATTCAGGACCAGCTCTCCATACACCTTCTCCTAACCCAAACTATTCTGAAGAAACAGAATGGACGACGCTTCAAACTGGCTCCCGGTGCAGCCTGCCTTTCTTCAGAGAGGGACAGTGTTCTCTAGCACGCCCACGCAGAACGGCTGACTGCTGCTGAGATGGAAGCAGGCGAGGCGAGGAGCTAGCAGCAGCTAGCCACACAGCTCCCCCTGCTGACCCAGTAAGGGGAAGCCAGGTCGCTGGTTCCCAAGAGCTTTGGCCACTGCATCTGCTGCTGCTGCTGCTACTGCTGCCTGCTCGAGCCTGCTGCCTGAATCTCCTCCTGCTGTTGTTGTTGTTGTGGTGCTGGTCAGGGTTGATTATGCAGTGGGGCTGTTGTGCTGGTTAATGGTGGAGGAGGATTTCAGGGTCAGAGACAGCAGCAGCTGAGGCTGGCCGGCTGGGGAAAAGCACAGACACGTCCTTTAATTAGGTTTTCTTTCTCTTCCACCACTGCTCTTGTCTGTTGTCTTTGTTTATCACAGATTCACAGGCAGCGGTTGGGATTTGGTTTCCATTTAGTATAATGAGGCTAATTTATTCCAAAAAATGAATCGTTAACATGTGCTTCAAGAGGAAGTTTTGAGGACATGATTCAGTTGTTTTCTTGTTGCTTTTTAATGCGTCAGGGTAAATGTGCTCAAATGTTTGGCCATACGAGCTCTTTTCCGTGTGAAGGCAGAAACACGTAGCAAAAATGGTGGCTTTTGGAAGGCTAACTGAGTAAAACATTTGAGAAACAATGATATTTTTTTTGCAGTGTTGACACTATTTTAGCTAGTCTAGTGTAATACAGCCGTGGTAGTAGTAGTAGTAGCAATGGTTGGTCATTTGCAGTGTATCGTAATCACATTTACCATCTATAATTTATGATTCTTGTTTTCGTAAAATAATGTTCTCATAAAAGAACAGGAACAATGGGTTGTCCTCAAAGCTCCTGTCTGTATCCTATGCCCTTTGAGTAGACTATTGACTTTGGCTCGAAATATGGTGTTTTTGATCCCATTCCAGCGGTGTGACTATAGGCCACATACTGTCCCACTTTCCAGCTGTCTCGCCCTTTACGTCAAGAGGATCTATTTGGATGCCAAGGCAACAAACAGTCAGAGATGTACTCATATGAACATTCCAACTCTCTCCCTCCATCTTGCCCACTGTGTATCCTCCTGTCTCCAAATCTCTCTCTCGCTCTCCCTACCACCCACCCTCCCCTTCACGTTCACACTCTCTGACCCATTCCCCCATCCACTCTTGCCCCTGGCATTTGTCCCTTCCCTCCTCCCTTCCTCTCTCTTTCCTCTACCCTTTTCTCCCTCTCTAATTCTAATTTACAATACCCTTTCTCTCTCACTCACTGTTTCATATAATCTTCCCAACCCTGTACACTCCTTCTCTCTCCTCTTCCTCTCTCACCCTCCACTGGCTCACCTCTTCTTCCCTCCTCCTTTCTCTCCCCTCTTCTCTCCCACTCTCCATTCCATCTCGCTCTCTTTCACCTGCTCCTTCTCACGTCTTTCTCTGCTTCTATGCCTCTCCATTGCCTCTCTCTCCCCCGCTTTCCCTCCCTCTCTTTTTCTCTCCATCACCCTCCTCTCCCCCTTCTCAGGGCTGAGCCTGGTGGTGGGCCTGGTCCTCTACATCAGCAGCATCAACGACGAGGTGATGAACCGGCCACGTGAGCCCGAGCACTTCTTCCACTACCACTACGGCTGGTCCTTCGCCTTCGCTGCCAGCTCCTTCCTCCTCAAAGAGGTCAGCACACCAGTGTGCCTGCTAGCGTAGCGCCAGACCACTAACCTCTGCTAACTGCTAACCAACGTCTAGCGCAGTACTTCACTGTTAGGATCCCCCCCCCCCCCCAACCACCTCGCGTCAACATTCATAAATGTTAATAGCGCACACTTTATGGTGACAGCTCTGTCACAGCGGCAGCTTAAAACGCTGCTGTCGTCACATGAATATACAGTTCACTAGAGGGCTTTTGTTTTTCTCCAGCCCCTCTGCGGCGGCAGGAGGAAGAGGAGAGAGGGAATAGTGCTTAGCACCAGCACCGATGTGCTCAAGTTTCAAGGATGTTGTATCAAGATGTCAGCGATGAATAGTGGATGAGGTGTAAATGCTTGGCGCAACATGAATGGATTTTTGATAATGAGTTATTACACGGAGGAGCGATTTGGTTGAGTCTGAGCATTATTGTCTCTTCAGTGCATTGCAGGGTAGGTTGCTAAGACACTAAGAGGTTTGTGCATCATATTATTAAAATGTTTCATAATTTATATTGATTCAAAAAAAATATTTGTTGATCTTTCAGGATGCGATATTACATCGTGTTGTATTGAGGCGTATTGTGCTTTATTAAAGGCCCAGTGCAGTCAAAAACGAGATTTCATGTGTTTTATATATATTTCTAAACTGTGAGGTTGGAATAATACTGTGAAATTGTGAAAATTATTACAATGCCATTTTACTGTAAGGGCTATATGAAAAGAACTCATGAAATGCCATCCTGTTTGGGTGGGATGGAGTTTTGGCCTGCCTGGTGATCAATTAGTTAATATACCAATCAGAAAGAAAGTTGTTTTCAGTTTTCCCCTTCCCACTCAGACCACTCCCAGACAGTCCTAGCAAAATTGTTGCTTGCGAAATGGCTCTTTGCTTTGAAGCAATTGTTCTTTCTTTTTTAAACATTTGCATTGAAAACAATCACAGTAAGGTACTTAATTGTTACCCACAAACTATTTGATATTGAGATAAAAATGGCTGCATTGGACCTTTAAATGTTCCAGTATGTATTGTATTTCATGGCCCAGTACTGTATGTCATTTTTATATAATATGATTTATTTTTAGTTAGACTTCTTTTTGCTGTGGTTCAGAGTGTGCCTGATGTATGTATGATGGCCCAATGTGTCACTTATGACTTCTTTATGATGTTGTTTCAGTTTCATGTCATGCGTTAATATGAGTCATGGTATCTCATAGTGTGTTTGCGCTGCTCTCTCCCAGGGGGCTGGGGTGATGTCAGTGTACCTCTTCATGAAGCGCTACGCCGAGGAGGAGATGTACCGGCCCCACCCATCCCTCTACCGCCCCCGCCTGTCCGAGTGCAGCGACTACAGCGGCCAATACCTTCATCCCGAGTCGTGGCCTCCTCCAAAGAGGGGCCGCAGCGCGTCTGAAGTCTCCAGCGACATCTCCATCCAGCTGAACCAGACGCCCCCGCCGCCCAAGGGCAGCTCCATGCAGCAGCAGCAGGCCCCGTCCTCTGGCCCCTCCTCGGGCGCCAGCTACCAGCCGTCCTCCTCCTCCTCCTCCTACCCCCACCACTCCATGTCCTCCCACCCCCTCCACTCCAGCCACCACACCATGTCCTCCCACCCCAGCGGGCCCCCTCCCCAGTCCATGCCCATGGCCATGCCCCCCTCTGCCCAGCCCCCTCCCCGATACCACCAACACATGCACATGAGTGCCTCGCCGTGCTAGAAGGGGGGAGTGAGGGATGAGGGAGGGAGGGGAGGGGGGGATAGACAGAGCAGGGGTTGGCTCTGTCGTACATCCAACACACAGAGACAGATGCAAACACACACACACACACACACATGCACACATACGTGCACACACAGAAGTGTGGGAGGAGAGATGGAAGAGGGGAGGAAGGAAGGATATTTAGGAGATCAAGAGAAAGAAGGGAATGAACGAAGGAAAGAAAACGAGATGGGTGGAGGATGATTCACAATGGATGCTGTGCTTAAAATGAAGACAGATATTTTAAAAGAGGGAGAGAGAGAGGGAGGGATATGATCATCATTTACACAACAAGAAAAAGAGGGAGGAGGGGGGGTTTATAAGAAAGGGTGATGCTGTTTCAGAAGAAAAATAATTTTACATTTCAAGCACTAACACACACAAGAATCAAGAACAAATTGTATATGCATAGAGATTTATACTTAAACTGTATAGACATTTTTCTTTCTCTTAAGTCCTGGAAAAACAAATGTTGAAATCTTAACCATGTTTGTCTTTCATGAGATGTGTATTCCTGTATGATTAGTTCTATCATTTCATTCATCGTTTGTATTTGAGAGGCAAGAATTGTGAGTACGAAGACGGAAATCTGAGACATCTGAAGATCATTCAGGGTTCTGTGACTTATCTGCACATACTGTAACATCTCAGACTCCGCAAGGGTTCCAAAATGGTTCTCCGGCTTTCCCCATAGGACAACCCTTTTTGGTTCCATGTAAAATCCTCTGTGAAAAGGGTTCAACATGGATTCTAAAAGGGGTCTAGCTGGAACGAAAAGGGTTCTACCTGGAAAGAAAAAGGGTTCTTCTCCAATGAGGACAGTCTTTAGGTTCTAGCTAGCATCTTTTGTGTGTGTGTGTGTGTGTGTGTGTGTGTGTGTGTGTGTGTGTGTGTGTGTGTGTGTGTGTGTGTGTGTGTGTGTGTGTGTGTGTGTGTGTGTGTGTGTGTGTGTGTGTGTGTGTGTGTGTGTGTGTGTGTGTGTGTGTGTGTATAAATGTCCAGGTCATAGGCTTCAGCATCCATAAAAAAAAACACTTGAATTGTTGTTTCATGTTTTTGACTAAAATGTCATGGTAACAAAGAAAATCCATAACTTTCCATCATTTAGAAATATTTATTTCTGAGAGTATACAAAAAGCACCCATTTTACTAGGAAGAATGAGATGCAGATTCCATGAGACATATGATCCTCCTTTGATTGCTAATTAGCTTGAGTGTTCATATTCTGTAGCACATGGCTGCTTACCAGTAGAGTATCTTCCTTCTATTCATAGTTACCAAAAGAGCTTCCCATACAGCAATGGAGTAGATTGATGAAGTAAAGACTGTGTTTGTTTTGAAATGTTTACTTTTCTCCTTCTGACTGTGACTCGGTATATGTAATACATGCTGCCTATGTAGCCTACCTAATGCACAACATGTTTACATTCTATTCTGATGTTTATTGGTATCCTTATACTAAATGCAACACACACGCACACACACACACACACAAACCAGCTGCCACAGTCCTGCTATAACTACATTTACTACTATTTCTACTACTAATATCAAAAGAAAGATTGTGACCATTATCATTATCTATGTTTATAAACATCGGTATTATAATAATGTAAGTAAATGCAACTATATATGAATATATAATAAAACCATAGAGGATGTGTGAGAAACAAAGTGAGAGGTTGATAAGACTTTAACAATGTCTAATATAAAGCACAGAAATCAACATTGAGTGTACCAAACATTAGAAACCCCTCCTCAATTCGTCGGGGCGGGGACTCTACCAGGTGTCGAAAGTGCTCCACAGGGATGCTGAACCATGTTGACTCCAACGCTTCCCACAGTCGGGTCTCGTTGGCTGGATGTCCTTTGGGTGGTGGACCATTCTTGATACACACAGGAAACTGTCGAGCGTGGGATAACCCTGCTCCCATAGCCCTGTTCAAAGGCACTTACAGTACGTCTTTTTTGTCTTGCCCGTTCACCCTCTGAATGGCACACGCACACAATCCGTGTCTCAATTATCTCCAGGCTTAAAAATCCTTCCTTAACCCGTCTCCTCCCCTTCATCTACACTGATAGAAGTGGATTAAACAAGTGACGTGAATAAAGGATCACCGTTTTCCACCTGGTCAAGTCTATGTCATGGAAAGAGCAGATATTCCCAATGCTTTGCATACTCAGTGAATTTCACAATAGCGTCTCTTAGTGAATGAAGGTCTAAACGAGAGCAAAACATGTCCAGTGGGTCTCTGTAGCGCCACCTAGTGCTTTTGTTGTGAGTCTGATTGCTCTCCATCGAGGTTGAACGTTGCCTTTTGTGTCATGACATTGCTCATTTCTTCTAGCGAACCGATAGCAATTCTGGACTTGGGGGACAGAAGAACGACTTATAACAAAGTCTTGCAATATCTGCCTACAAATAGTGCACTAATTCCCGATCAATGTACATTCATTTTAATTTGAGACATTGAATTGCATTCCAATTGTTTTCCTAGTATGATGTGGTTGTTTCTCCGAATTCCAGATCTTTTCATGCGACCAGAAAACTTGATCAAATGTTTTTTAATATCTATATTGTTTTTTTTATGTAGCAGATGCACATACACATGTGATGAGTGGTAGCATTCGTTTGTTTGGGACCCAGGACAGCGATGTACAGCCAATAATATAGTATAGAGTCAAATATATGAACGCATTAGCAAACAGGACTGGCTCCTGCTGGAGGGAAAACTATAACAAAATAATATTTGTAGCTTGTTCTGTAATCACAATAGGTAGAATAGTGTAGTGGTGTAGTTTTATTAACTCTATAGTGTAAAATATAGTAGGCCTATTCTGATTTGGTGTGAGAGGTTGAGTAAGAGAGAGAGAGAGAGAGAGAGAGAGAGAGAGAGAGAGAG